>NC_085136.1:103784971-104034419 GCF_035046485.1 Aedes albopictus
TGAACTCGGCTGGCGCTGCCGGTGCCAAATCTTTGCGTTTTGATTTTTGCTTTCCAATCGGTGATGAAGTAAGGTTTTTTTTGGTTTGTTTTCCTGTGTCTTTTTGTCGATTAAACTGTCATTCTAAGGAAATTGAAACTATTTTGCATATTCGATTTATAAAAAAAAAGACTTTGGAACGCCATAAAATTGCTTTTATTTTTATTTTTTATTTTTTATTATTATTTTTTTTTTTTTGATAAAGAGCTGGTGGAATGCCCTGAGGAACTGAACCAGCCTGAGGCTGAAAATCACTATAATAATAATAGCGATAGGTTCAAAAATAAAGACCACATTCCATCAACCCAATCTTTCACAAGTTCATCTAGGAATTCTCCAGGCATTTTAAGAATAGGACCCTGAATTCAGATTCTTGGTTTAAACCACAAAACATGATCCAAGAGTTTAATTATTTTAAATATTTTTTTTTATTTTCTTGATTTCGTGTCTTTGTGTTATTTTATCGGTTATTCAAATTTTGTTTTATACTCAGAAAAATTGCTCTTTCAGTTGAGCTATGGAAAAAACAAAACAGTTTGTTTCCGCAAAAAACATAAACAAAAT
This sequence comes from Aedes albopictus, assembly GCF_035046485.1. Lineage (NCBI taxonomy): Eukaryota > Metazoa > Arthropoda > Insecta > Diptera > Culicidae > Aedes > Aedes albopictus. Next base: position 103,785,575 of record NC_085136.1, read on the forward strand.
AAAAATTTCAAAAGAGGAAAAAATTTTAAAAAAAAATTTGGAAAATTTAAAAAAAAATTGGAAAATTAAAAAAACAGCGCATTGAGAATTTTTTCCAGGAGTACACACGTACGACAGTTCTTCAAAAAGCAGTGCTGAAAATTTATTTCGACATATCTAAATTCAACTACATGCAGCTGCTTTTAGAAGCTGAACCTGACTGAGAATATGGTATATGAAAAACTTGTACGGCTAGACTAGTTCTAAAAAATGTTAAAAGTTAAAATGAGCTGCAGGTGGTTGAATTTAGATGTATTGAAATGACATTTTCAGCACTCACAAAGAATTTCTTCTCTTTTTTTGTGCACTTTTTTAAAAAAATTCTCTGGGAACTCTTCTAAGTATGCTTCTAAAATTGATTAGGAAGATCATCCAAGAGTAACTTTTAACTGTATAAATTTCTCAGGGGTTTCCTTAACTTGTTAAGGTGCTATCCTCCTAGGGGTTATTATTCAAAAAATATTGTAGGAGTTCTTTTAAGAATAGCTACATAAATTCTTTCAGAAAGTCTTTTCGGACTTTCTTCAGGAATCCTTCTAGAAGTTTTTCTAAAAATTATTTCAGAGGTTTATTTAGAAATCCGTCCAAGAGTTGCATCAAAATTTTTTATATAGATCCTGAAGAATCTAGAATTTCTCTAGAAGTACCTTCATGTGAATTTACAGCAGGAGTTTCTTCAGGTGTTTTTTATTCTTAAACTGGAGTTCCATCTAAGACGAGGGTTTGTCCATCTTGCCGTCTTCAGGTGTTTCTTCAGGTATTCCAAGATCCAGCAATTTCTACATGATTTTTTTTAGAAATACCTGCAGTTGTTTCAAGAGGTCTTTGTGGAGTTACTTCTGATATCTATCGAGAAATAGCTTCAGAAATACATGTTGGTCCTACTGGGAATCTCTTCAGAAGTTATTCCAGCAGTTTTTTAAGAAACCGCTTTTGAAATACTTCTGGGAGATTGTTTAAGAATTCATCCAACTGTTTCTACAAGAATCTTTCTAAAAATTACCGCAGAAGTTTCAGGAGTTCCTCTAGGAATTATTTCACAGATTCTTGAAGGTGATCCTTCCTCAAGAAGACCTTTTAGAAATTTCTCGACGTAGTTTCTTGAGAATTTATTTCAGCAGTTGCTACAAGGATATTTCGAGAAACCGCAGCAGGAGCTGCAGGAGCTTTTCAAGATTTACTACGGAGCTTTCTAAACGACATTGTTTTGGAATTTCTCTAGAAGCCTTTATGTCTTCAGATGAGAGATTTTCAGATCGGTTCATCTAAGTTTCAGAAATTTCTCTATGTTCATCTTGAAGTTCCTTCAGAAATTTTTAAAGAAGTTTTTGCAAGAATTTCTCTTGAAATTTTAGCAGTTATTTCAGGTGCTACTTCAGAGATTCCTAAAGAAGATCCTGCTGGAATTAGTAAGGAAGCCTCTTCAGAAATTTAAGCATGAGTTTCTCTAAAAATTATTCCCGAAATTTTACAAAAACCTCTCTAAAAATTGCAGCAGCTATTGTGTGACTTCCTCTATGAGTTACATCAGATAATGTTATCCAAGAATGTTTCAAGGAGTATCTACAAGAACCTCTCTAGAAATAACAGTAGGAGTTTCAAGCGTTCCTTAAGAATCCTGCAAGATCCTGCAAGAATTTCTCTAGAAATTCTCTACGATTCCTTCAGTAATTCTTCCTGCTGTTTCTAAAACTATCTCTCTAGAAATTATAGCAAGTTTCAGGGGTTCCCAAAGAAGTTTCTTAATTTTTTTCCAGCATTTTCCGCAACAATCTTTCTAGAAATTGCTGGAAAATTCTGGATATTTTTCAGCTTTTTCTTAAGAATTTTTCAATTATTCCTAAATTAGAACCTGTTATAATATTTTTAAACGTTCCATCAGAAATGTCTCCAGATTGAGCTTTAGAGTTTCCTTTAGGATTCATTCAGGTTTTTTCAGCAGTTTCGCAAGAATCTGAAATTACAGTGGCAATATCTCTAGGAATTTCTTAAAGTTCTCTTACCGGAGCTTAAACTGCATTTCCAGAAAATCACAGTAGGCGATTCAGCAGTTCATCTAGGAATTACTTCAGAGATTCTGTTGTTGCATAGAGAATTCTTCACGCAATTAATTCAAGAATATATCTCCAGAAGATCTGCTAGGAGTTTCTGAATTTCTACGTCATGTCTTTATCACAGAAAAATATTTGAGAATAACAAAAATGGAGAAATTTTAAGAATTCCTTGCTGGAAATGCTGTAGATTTTTTTTCGGAAATTTCTCAAAGTTCAGGAATTGCTTGAGGAATTCCATCAAGAGTTCTCCCAGCAGAAAATTTAAAAAAAAAAACAGCAGGAGTTCCTCTTGAAGATACCCTAGGAATTCCAACAGAAAATCGTCGAAAATTTTTCGAAGTCCTTTCCGAAATGTTCCCCCTTTAGGAGCTCCTTCAGGGAATCTGTGCGAATTCTGCAGTCTTTACAAGTATCTCTCTAAAAATAACAGCATGAGATTCAGAATTTCCCTATGAGATTCTGCCAAGCATATCTGAATATGACAGAAAAGGAGAAATTTCTAAAATTCCTATAACATAACTTGCTGGAATTTCCCTAGAAGTTTTTGCAGAATATTCTCAAAGTGCTCTTTTAGGAATTTCTCTAGGAATTCTTTCAATAGTTCTCCCAGCATTTTTTTAAGTCTTCCAAAAAAAATCAACAGGAATACAACAGAGTCTCCTCAAGAAAATCCCTTTGGAATATTTCTAGAAGTGCTTTAAGAAATTTGTGTCGGTTCCTGTAGATACAATTTCAGGGATTCTGTTCACAGTTTCTACAAGAATCTTTCTAAAAATTACAGCTTTAGTTTCAGAATTACTCTAGAAGACTCTACCATGTATATCTCAATATAACAAAAAAGGAGAAAATTCAGAAATTCCTAAAAAAACTTGCTTGAAAATCTCTACAAATCTTTTCATAAATTTCTCAAAATGATCCCTTACGAATTTCTATAGATTTTTTTTATTGTCCCACCATCTCCCAAAAATCATCAGCAGAACTTCCTCTAGGAAGGATTGTCAAAGAAAATCCTCCTGGAATATTTCTAAAACTCCCTTCAGAAATGTCTATCGGTTCCTTTAGGAGGTCCTTCAGGAATTCTATCAGCAGTTTCCAGAAGAATTTCTAAGAATTTTAAATTAGTTTGAGAATTTCTCTTTCAGAGATTCTGTCCGCAGTTTCTTCAAGAATCACTCTTAAAATTACAGCATGAGTTTCAGAATTAATCCCGTAGACTCTGCCATCTATATCTGAATATAACAAAAAATGAGAAATTTCAGAAATTCATAAAAAAAAACTCGCTGGAATCTCTAGATTTTTTTTTCGAAAATTGTCCCAGCAGTTTATACAACAATCTCCCAAAAATCATCAGCAGAACTTCGTCTAGAAGGGTATCTAAAAAAAGCTACTCCAGGAATATTTCTAAAACTCCCTTCAGAAATGTCTATCGGTTCCTTTAGGAGGTCCTTCAGGAATACTATTAGCAATTTCCACAAGAATCTCTAAGAGTCTTACATGAGTTTGAGAATTTCTCTAGAAGTTTTTTTTTCAGAATTTCTCCATGAATTTCTTCAGGATTTCTTCCAACAGTTTCAAGAGTTTTTTTTTTAGATTCGCATAGCAAATTATTTTAAAAATTGTCCTGAAGTTTCCTCAGAAATTTCTCTAGGAGTTTTTTCAGGAATTCTTCCAGTAGTTTGTACTAGAAACTTATTCAGGAACTGTTCCAGGCGTTCTTCCTAAAACTCTCTCTCAAATCTATCTGCAAGCTTTTTTTGTAGAAGTTTTTTTTGTTTCTCTGTGATTTTTCCAACAATGCTTCTGAAAATTCCCTCGGAAGTGAATCTAGAACTTACTGAAGAAACTCCTCAAGAAGTTTCTCAACAGATTAGTCAAATCTTTTTGGAAGCTTCTTCAAAACTTCTTCTACCATTACCTCTAGGAATTACCGAATATCTACGCGAAGTCTTCCGAAGACATTTTAGATTCTTTAAGGTTCAATAAACATTGCAGAATTCGTTAAGGCCCGACAACGTTCTGCAATAACGGAGAGTGGAAACTATAATCCTATTAACTTATACAAATATGTATGGTTGATTGGACCTCGTTACTGCTGAGACCCTAGAAGTCAGTGAACGAGCAGGGTTTGGCCTAGAATGGAACAACTTCTTGTCTTCGGTTACAACTCGCAAGGTTGGCCGGCTATGGGAATGTGGATAGAAATTCTTCCAAGCCCTCACACCAACAACAACCACGACGGACGGTTCGTGATGTGGCAAAAACTACTTCGCTGAACAGAGCAACACCACAGAGAACAATTATAAGGTTTGTGTTTTTTTTTCTCATATCACAAGACGGGGAATAAATGGTGCTAATGACGGATGAAATCATAATTGTGAAACATTTAGTATGGAGAGCTGAACGGTTCGGACACGGACGGAGAAGATGTTGTCTTCTCGAGACAGCCCAGTGTGTGGGAAGAGTTGTTGTTGTATCAATATGTGCTAATGAGACGCGACTCCATGGAGTTCCATGGCACACGGGTTCCACCATCGCATTGCATCGGATGGTGGTGGAGCGTGGAGCAAGGTGCTAAGTAGATTGCGGAGAAAACTTAAGTGACGATAAAAGTCGACGTTTTGTAAAAGAGAAATTGGCCACGCTGGATGGCTGTGTCGATTGCGGTGACACAATTAAGTGTTGTTTTTGAAGAGTTTAGTAGATTGGTGTGATTTTTACGGTGCCTTTGGGTAGAATAAATGTAAATCGATTCAATCCCAGGTGAACATTTGAAAAAATTTCGGGAAACCGAGATGAACCAGCCCAACCGTTAAAAAGATAATAATAATAATGATAAATTTTCGGAATGAATGCTTGGACCTTTAACGAAATTCCTGAATGACAACCTAAAGAAATTTGTAAAGGGATTTTCTGGGAAATTTCTGCTGGGAACAATTCTAGTAACTTTTAAAAACTTTTTCGAAATTGCTGATGGTCTAGAGAGATTCTTGTAGAAATTTCTGGAAGAATTCTTAAAAGCACTCCTACAGTATTTCCTAGACCAACTCAAAACGAAATTTCAGAAGTGATTTTTTAAGAAATTTCTGCAGGATAACTTTTAGGACTCTCTGAAGTTACTTCTGGAATTTCTGCTGTATTTTCTAGAGAGATTCTTGTAGAAACTACGTGAAAAACTTTGGAAAAAGTTCTTGATATTTTCTGCAGGGAATTTAAGAAAAAATCAAGCAGTATATTCCTCTGGGAATCTCCGAAGAAAATTTTTACCTTCCGTAACTCGCGCGGTTGGCCACGACTGTCAGCATCACGCTTATGCTGAGTACAAAAAGCGAGATTTTTTCAACGTGTTGTACAAAATACAACAGCGCGATCGCTCGATGGTTAAAGAAAATCTAGAAAATCCTGCAGTAATTTCTGTAAAAATTCCCGAAGGAGCTCCTAGAAGATTTCCTGAAGGGAAACTTTGAAGGAACATTTGGACGAAAATCGGAAAGGTCTTTTTTGGGAATCGCTGAAGTAACTACCAGAGATTCTTCTAAAAACTGCTTGAAGGGTTTTTGAAGGAACACCTAGAGAAATTTCTGAAGGACGTGCAGAAATTTCTGGAAAGATTTCTATGGAATTTCTGGAAGTATATTGTTTGGGAATATTTGAAATAATGCTTTAAGCAAGGTACTCTTGAAACTCCTACTTTATTTTCTAGAGAGGTTTTTGTAGAAACAGCTTGAATAATTCCGGAAGCTATTTCTGTAGAATAATTAGACGAATTCCCACAGAAACTTTTTAGAAGATTCGAACTGCCGTGTGCAGCATAGTTGTCCCATATTCATAGGGCTTCTCATAGAACATGGGACAACTATGCTGCACACGGCAGCGAAGGAAAAAAAGAAGAATATTCTTGAAGAAATAACGAATATTCTGGAGAACATTTCTTGATTATTTAACCCTTTGGAGCCGGAGAGGTCATATATGACCCCAACATAGAAACGGCTGTATAAATTCACCCATTCAGCAAAACAGAATACTGTATTGGAAAAAGTTGTTGCAAATTTAGTCCTCTATTAAGGAAAAATGGGAATATTTGTATTTGAGACTTCATTTATAACCTAGAACATCCTGAACACCATGAAATTTGGAAAAACGAAATAATTGACATACCAGTTGTTCTAAAAGCTGAACTTGGATATGGGTTACGTTTATATGTATTCATTTTACCTTCATCAAGAATATCAAGAGAAGTTTAATATTCTTGGATATTCTAGGTGTTCCAGATTGTCCTAGAGTGAAGTCCTTCAAATCTACAAGAATAATTCGGCACCAACATTTCAAAAGGGCGTAACTGCATTTTGAAACAAACCACTCTTTCACATCTGTGGGTCATATTTTAAATTTCCCACGAAATTCACAAACATTACTAGACAGAGAAATTGCTCTTCTTTCCTATACTGGCGGTGATTTGCATGGCGGCATTGAAATACGATCTACAGATGTGAAAGAGGGGTTTGTTTCAAAATGCAGTTACGCCCTTTTGAAATGTTGGTGCGAATTTTATGTATTTTCGCCACAAATAATAGCACTGCATAACCTACTGTGATCCGTGAAGCTCTTGACATCTACAATGCCATTTAGAGACACTATAGGGATATTCCAGATCAGCCAAACTACCTTGGAGTTCAGAACTTCAGGTCTACACTCGTAATAATATCTATATCTGTTATACTGAGTAATGCTGCATAATCAACCACGGTTACTGGAGCAATCTGAAGTCTTCTTGCTTATTATAACCCTTTGGGATATTTACGGTTGTCCAAACTGTTGTATAATGAAGTCTTTCAAATCTACAAGAATGTCTTTATGTGTTTTCACCACAAATAATAGTATTCTATAATCTGCTGGGATCCGTGAAGCTCTTAAAATCTCAAATGTCATTTAGAGACACTATAGGGATATTTCAGGTCAGCCAAACTACCTTGGAGTTCAGAACTTCAAGTCCACATTCGTAACAACAGCCATATCTGTAATACTAAGTAACGTTGCATATTTATCTGTGGTTACTGGACCAATCTGAAGGCTACTTTTTAATATTAACCTTTAGGACATTCAGGGTCGGGGAAACTGTTCTAAAATGGAGTCCTTCAAATCTACAAGAAAAACTATGTGTTTTCTCCATAAATAATAGCATAGCATAATCTGCTGAGATCCGTGAAGCTCTTGAAATCTTTAACGTCAATCGTAGCTTTATATAATGAAAGAAGTTACCGTTACACCCGTAGACTTTAGGATCTAAACTCCAGAGCAGTTTGCATGGCCTGGGATATCCCGACTGATCTGATACTCTCTATTGAACTTCCAGAAGACTAACTGGACATGATAGATTACAAACCAAAGCTTTGTATAATGAAAGAAGTTAGCGTTACACCCGTAGACTTTAGGATCTAAACTCAAGAACAGATTGCATGGCCTGGCATATCCCGACTGATCTGATACTCTCTATTGAACTTCCAGAAGACTTACTGGACATGATAGATTACAAATCGTAGGTTTGTATAATGAAAAAAGTTAACGTTACACCCGTAGACTTCAGGATCCAAACTTAAGAACAGATTGGATGACGGAGGATATTCCGACTTATCTTATACTCTCTATTGAACTTTCAGAAGACTTACTGGACATGATAGATTACAATTCGTAGCTTTGTAAAATGAAAGAAGTTACCGTTCCACCCGTAGACTATAGGATCTAAACTCAAGAACAATTTGGATGACCTGGGATATCCCGACTGAGCTGATACTGTCTATTGAACTTCCAGAAGACTTACTGGACATGATAGATTACAAATCGTAGCTTGGTTTAATGAAAGAAGCTACCGTTACACCCGTAGACTATAGGATCTAAACTCAAGAACAGTTTGGAAGACCTAGGATAATCCGACTGATCTTATACTTCCAATTAACTTCCTGAAGACTGGACATGATAGATTATAAATCGTAGCTTTGTATAATGAAAGAAGTTACCGTTACACCCGTAGACTTCAGGAGCTAAACTCAAGAACAGTTTGGATGATCTAGGATATCCCGACTGATGTAATACTCTCTACTGAGCTTTCAAAAGACTTACTGGATATGATAGATTACAAATTGTAACTTTGTATAATGAAAGAAGTTACCGTTACACCTGTAGACTTTAGGATCTAAACTCAAGAACAGTTTGGATGACCTGGGATATCCCGACTGATGTAATACTCTCTATTGAACTTTCAGAAGACTTACTGGACATGATAGATTACAAATCGTAGCTTTGAATAATGAAAGAAGTTACCGTTACACCTGTAGACTTTAGGATCTAAACTCAAGAACAGTTTGGATGACCTAGGATATGCCGACTGATGTAATACTCTCTATTGAACTTTCAGAAGACTTACTGGACATGATAGATTACAAATCGTAGCTTTGTAGATTGAAAGAAGTTACCGTTACACCTGTAGACTTTAGGATCTAAACTCAAGAACAGTTTGGATGACCTAGGATAACCCGACTAATCTTATACTCTCAATTGAACTTTCAGAAGACTTACTGGACATGATACATTACAAACGAAAACTTTATATAATGACAGAAGTTACCGTTACACCCGTAGACTTTAGGGTCTAAACTCAAAAACAGTTTGGATGACCTAGGATAACCCGACTGAGCTTATACTCTCTTTTGAACTTCCTGAAGGCTTTCTGGATATGATAGATTACAAATTGAAGCTTTGTATAATAAAAGAAGTTGCCGTTACACCCGTAGACTTTAGGATCTGAACTCAAAAACACTTTGGATGACCTAGAATATCCGAAAAAAATAATCTGCATAATATTCTACCTTTTTTAAATTATTGAGCACCAAAACTACAGAAATACGTAGAAAAAACTACCACCATACTATCAGTGATTCGCGAGTGAGAATCATCCCTCTCTATGCAGTCCCTAACACCAGAAAGGGCACGTAACCCGCCAATCTCGTTTTGTGACCATCACCACTGATACACATATGATTGTCACGATTATTTTCTTCATCTCCTGCAGTAAGAACTAGAGCTACGCACAACGCTGTGTAAAACGAGCACGGTACGTCGTTACTTAATCAGAACGCACACTCACACACAGCCCTCATTTGAAAAAAAAAATCCGTTCAAAAAAAAGTGTTCAATTTTTGTACGGAAGCTTGAAAATTTTAAAAGAATTGTAAAAGTGAATTCAAAAATCAAATGTGCTACAATAGACTATTTTTTATAGGGTAAAACCAACACTATCAAAGAGTTAGAAGCTTGAACTGAGTTCAATGAATTTAGAAGCAATTGTTTCAGATCATTTCAACTTTTATATTTTTATGATTAATTTCTTGGGAAATTCTTAAATTTTCATTAGTTTAAGTTCCTGGAAATCACATAGAGGGGCTATTCCCGTTTTCAAATTTTTGAGTTAAAATAAACCGAAGTTGTCCCTAAATTACTCCTGAGGTACCTAGACAAGCTGGCATTATGTGAGTACAGGCATGTGATACTGGCGCGGCACCTACGGGCAATCAATGAAGCTCAAACTCAAGGTCAAAAAGGAATTTTTTAATGACTTTTATTTTCTGAAAATTTGAATGCGTTTCCAATCATGGCTTCAGGAAAAGTTTTGAAAATTTTTTAGATGAATGTTTGAAGGCATTTAGATAATTATTTATACAATAATTTACTTACCTAGGTATTTTCCAGATAAGTTAAAAGTTATACAAATGTTAGAAAATTTAAAAAGCATCCTCAGCGGTTCCTTCAGGAAAAGATTTGAAAGTCTTAAACGGAAATCGGTAATTATCTTGCCCATTTTACTCATCTTATATGAGTTTTAGCAGAACTGATCCTAACAAACAGCAAACTAATCTTACTTTTCATTAATTCAATTATTATTTAGAATATTTTCCACAATTTTAAAGAAAAAATATTCTAAGAACGCCATTAGGACACCTAGTTTTTTAAATTAGTATCAGCAATCTTGGTAGATTATTTAACAGAAATTCTCACAAACTCAAAAGAGAAATCTTTTGAAATATCCTTAATAAATCTTTTCGAAAGTTCTCTCGAAAATTCTTGAAAATCCACCAAGCATGCCACCAATAATCTGCGTAGGTTATGTGAACTTCTATTTTTTACGAAGTTTGAAGTTTTTTATATGAAGTCATACATTTGCCTGGAAATATTTAGCAATTTTCAGCCAATATTAAAGCTACGTATATAGCTTTAAGAAGTTGCCATAACAAATGCGCCAAGAATGTTGCCAAAGAGGATTGTCCAAGGAATCTCTTTAAGTAATTTTGTAAGCAATTCTTCCTAAAATTTCCACCAGAAATTTTGCAAAAACAAACCATGATAAATTTCAGCTTGCTAGAGACATTTTACCGAAAAAATATACACCAGTTCAAACTAAACACTTGAGGTCTTGAGGTCCTATAGAACTATCTTTAGTAGTTTCGTAATAAAATCCCATTCTTGGCGTGTTATGGAACGTTAATTAATATTATTTCTAAATGATGTTCACACTTTTGTAATGCTTTTTGAACGGATACTTAAAATACTTAAAAATGAATTGTGAGTAGACTTTTCCATTTAAGGCGATACTGGATGCATTACCTTATTTTTTAGGCTTTATTTTTTTTTTTTTATTAAACGGCGGAACAATATTCTTAAAATCGGTTTTCGTACACAGTTAGAAGAATGATCATGGTATATCCTGATTTTTTTTCCTGGTGGAAATTGTTTTTCAGTTTTGGAGAAAACAAAATTTCGAAAAAAAAAATGATTTTTGGAAAATTGGTAAACATTTTCCACCAGGAAAAAGTGTAGGGAATATCTTGATCCTTACTCTAATTGTGTATGAAAACCAATTTTTTAAATATTTCTCAACTATTTAATAAAAAATCAAAAATTAAAAATGAGGAAATACATCTAGTTTTGCCTTACAAGATAATAACAGCATAAATTAGAAGTAATTTTACCAGAGTATTTATCCTAGAAATTTCATTATCATTTTTATGATAAAATCAACAGATACAAATTTTTGAAATTTATTTTTATTTTTATGGGTTTCACTTTACATTCCTACTGTTTTTTGGCATTCCAGAGTTTTGGAATCATGTTGCAATTCGACTAGATATTTTTCTTCTAGGATTCTATCAAAAATGTCTTCAATAAATTCACGTAACATAACATAAGTTTCTCATAAGACATTTGCCAGGGATCTTCCTACTCATGGAAGAATTTTATCCAAAAAAATGTTTATGAGTTACACCAAAAACTGTTTATAACAAACAAACAAAACAAACGGTTTTTGTTAAAAACTTAACCGTGGAAATAGCCGCAAACCTAATAGAAAAACTGGGGTCTCCAGTCAGGGATGGGACCACTCACTTGGAAGTGAGTGTTCCCATCCTTGGTGGGCTTCGTGGCCGTGCGGTTAGCGGCGGCAGTCGTCTAGGCGTATCGTAAGCCTCGGAGTGTGGGTTCGATTCCCGCTCCAGTCGGTGGAAACTTTTCGTCAAACGAAAAATTCATCACTGGGCCACTGGGTGTTCTGTGTGTTGTCCGTTGTGTAGTGTAACTAATGTGCTCAGTCTCTGCAGCCTCTGGTTGAAGACTGTGTGAATTGTCTTTTTGCCCCCAGTAAGCCTAGTGGTTAAGGCTATGGAACGCCAATCCGGAGACGGCGGTTTCGATTCCTGTTCCGGTCGGGAAAATTTGTTCGACTCCCTGTACAAATTCATGCAATGTTAGGCAAAGAAACCCCTTCAATTAATAACTGTGGAGGTGCTCTGAGAACACTAAGTTGAAGAGAGACAGGCCTAGTTCCAATCCGAACGTCAAGCCATAAAGAAGATGAATTAAAAAAAAACTGTAATTTACAGAATCTGACTTAAAATTTTCACAACAATATTATCTGTGATCTGCACCACTACTGATTCGGTGATTATTTTATTTTCGTCTTTTGGATTCTCAAAAAAGAATTTGTTTGTTGAAGATTTTTTTCTAAAGCTTTCCTCGGTATTTCGACGAAAAACTCCACTGAAATACCTCCATATAATGTGCCACAGATGTATGGCCCTTAGTCCCTCTCAAAAAATCCACTGAAATAATCTCCTAGGACCCCACAGTAATACTCAGAGAATGTCTAAGAAAACTATCACAGAGATTCGAATATTTTGTTTAATCTTTTGTTAATGCTTCAGCAATTATTTTTATTAAAAGCACTGCTTGAAACTGCGAACAGAAAGCTGCCGAAACATTCCTAAGAGGTGTATCAGAAACAGCTTCTAAAATATGTGTTTTTTTATATTCTTCGGAAGTAACACAATGCACTTTTGATAATATCTCCAGAAAAAAAAAAAAAACAAAAAAAAACTCCAAGGCATTCTTCAAAAGTTAATCCAGAAATGTCTCAAGTTTTCAGTAACTTCGGCCAGAACTTTCTAATGAACTCTTCAAGAAATCACTTTCACCAAGGAAGAGTAATAAACATCTTTTCCGACCGCTAACAAATTCCATTGGAATGGTTTGCTCTATTTTGAAAAATGCAATTTTGAAAATATCACAACAAAATTTAGAGATGAATTTCTATGTGATTTTTTCCTGGAATTCTGCTGAATATTCTAGAAATTTCTTCAGGAATACCCTTAGGAAGCTATTCATGAAAAATATGGAATTTCAGCTATTCATAAAAGTTATGGAATTTCAGTCGTCTAGGAAAAGTAACTGTAATAAATTTTGCCAGAACTGAAACTCCGCATAGCATTCCATTTGAGATGTTCTAAATTCTTCAAGTAATTCGCACCAAGGATTTGTTGCGACAGTTTTCATTAAAATAGTCACATATTGTAGAGAATCCATTCAAAGATTGCCTAAACTTATTCCAACATTAGTTTCACAAAAACACTTTTTCTTATACAGTGGTTTTTCGGTTTTATCACGATCAAAAAAAAATTTACCGTGATATAAACGAAACCGTGAATTTGGTGAAACGAGAAATAATTATATTTTTTTTTCTTCAAAATCGTTCAGCTGCAAGATATATGAGTAATAGTTTACATTTTATAACAGTTTTGGTGGACAGCATTGCCCAGTATTGATTTTATATTGATTTCGGAATGTTTTACAACAAGTGTGATAAAAACGAAACGAAAATCGTGATAAAATCGAATAGAAAACCGTGAATTTGGGCGAGTAGTGATTACAACGACTAGTGATAAAACCGAAACGCCACTGTATTTTGCCAATGAATTCTTCAATTGTTATTGAAGATACCCCTTCAATGCTTTCCGGAAATTATGCCTTTTTCGGAAAATTTTCCAAGAGTTCTGAGTGAGTTTCTTTCGCAGATCCTCCTAGAATAACTTCAGCAATTATTCCAGGATTTTTCTCAAAAGACTCTCCATAAATCTTTTCAAAAATGTTCCAGGATCGCAGGAAAAATATCCAAGGATTTTTCAAACATTTGTTTGTGAATTTAGAGGAGCTCGTTGTGACAACTAAGCGGAGAACGAGGCTCAATTCCAGTTTGGATGTCACCAACGTTTCGGTCCGGCTCTGAAGCTATCTTCAGGGCCCATAATTGATTAAATTTCTACTTCCGTTTCATTTATTTTACACTTTTACTCCATACTTGAGGTACTGCTCGATAACTTTTAAATTTCATGCTTCTAAAGTCTTCTCCCGGGCCACTTTGCATATTTTCGCATTCAAATTCGATTTTCCCGTCTCGACGATCAGAAAACGGAACAGATGTTCTGATTTCATATTCAAAAATAATCTTCCACCGAAATCGTTGACCCCCTTTTCTGCATTTCCAGCCAGTTTTACCCACTGTACAGACATTAGTATTAAGTTGATCGAGCTTTCTTCCTCCGAGTGAGCTGCTCGATCAACCTGATCGGGGAACGGATCGTGGCATAGGCCAAGAAGGCAAAGTGGTGACGACGACGACGACGACGACGACGACGACGAATAGGAACAAACAAGAAACGAAGGAAACACCTCACTCCCTCTCTCTCCATAGTACCACTTGTTCGTCATATCCACACAAAAGCACACAAAACAGGAAAACAGGTATAAGCGCACTACCCAGCAGGCACCATCAGCCAGCCAGCTCGTCGAACTTCTTCTTCTGAATGATGATTTGCATCCGTATTGACCGTGGGTTTCTACACTTACTTTTGATTTTATTTTTTTTTTTTTGTTTTCGGGTGATCAATTTCACGAATATCAACGATCGCCGCCAGCAGTCGCACTCACTTTTCACGCGCCTCAATCCAAGTCATGTGAATAGCCCCCCTCGATCTCTTCGCACGCACCGCAAACACTACTCTTCTTCGTCTTCTGCAACGTACTCTCTGCCTCTGGTACTCCACACTGACTGCTGCTGCTGCAGGCGGCGAAGGATGTCCTCCTTTCACTCGCCGTCACACCACCGCCACCGTTGATCGAACCGCCACAACAGCACTTGTAACGTCTACCGCCCAGTGCTCTTCTCAATCTCTCGATACGCGTATGGACACTATACTAGGCTAGGCAATAGCACTCTTGACACGGTGTAGTGTGATTGAAAAATAACAAGTTTCTTCATCCACCGACGAAACCGGATCCGCGCGCAATTCAACACACTCTCTCTGTCTCGTTTCGTCGTCGTCCCCGGATCAGCCCTTCCCTCTCCTGTGTTTGTCGCGAAACCAACACCTACCACTTCCGCACACCTTGTCCCCTCCACTCACTGTCGTCGCGCACCACTGACACTGACTGCTCCTCTATGCTAATGTTGTCTGTGATATCTCTAGGTGTATGTTGAGGAATGCGCTACCACGCGTCGTCCTAGTATACACTACACGACGAACGATCTTTACTCCTCGACGGTGCTCAACTCACTGACCAGGCGGGTGGGCCTCGAAGCGTGATTTTCCTCTGCGTACAACACACACCTTTCCGCGAGTGCCCGCGAATGAGAGCCACGGCACTGCGCGGCGCGGCACTCGGAGAGCAATAGCGAAGAGCGCAACGAGAAATCGAAACAAGAGCGAGAGCGAGAGAAAGAGCGATTGAGCGACTCTCGTCGCACCGCGGGGTGAGCGCTTCACTGAATGATAAGTTCGGTGCCTGCGAGTGCGATCATGAATGAAAACATTGCATTTGATTTAATTGAGGAGAGACGGTATTATTTCTATATCCATGTGAAGCACATGACGACGAGATGCGACGGTCGGACAGAGGTACGTACGTATTTGACATTATGAGTGGGTGACCAACCAACACACTACAATACAATGAGCTGATTGCGATCACAATAATAATGGTGTGAGTAGATTCCACAGGTGGTTGCTTATAAGAATGGTATTCACCTGCAGAAGTTCTAGTTGGAAGAATGAGAAATGTAATAAAATTTAATTTCAAATCAATTGTTATGTCATTAATCCTAATTAAACGGACTTTTCAAAAAATGATCAGTTTTTTGAATATTGCGATGGTTTATTATACGAATAAATGATCAATGGTACCCCAATTAGAAAAGCATAGCTAAACTAAATCAGCATACATATGTTATGATGCTATACATATTTTGTTTAACAACCGTAATTAAAGACTTGATTCGGAAGAATCGTAGTGAGTTCTTCAGTAGTTTGATTTCGATAGCAACTACATATTTGACCGTGTTTTTGTCCCTTTCGACATTTTGGCATTCGACGTTTTGTCGTTCGACGCAATTTTCTTATAATCCATGTACTTAGTGTTAGTTAAGTTTCGAAAGCAATGTTTAGTACAGAATTCGGAATGAAATTGAGATTTTGGTAGTACTCCAAAAAAAGAGGAAAATAACTGATTTTGGCTGTTTTTAGTGCCTGTAGACATTTCTTGATTTCTAAATATTGAACCTGGATTATAGCAGGCTCTGCGCGCGAGCGGCTGCCTTTTTGAAACTGTCACACGTTTTTTTTTTTTTTTTGCTCCGCGTTGTTTTGATGCTGGCCTACCGAATTGAGAAACGGCTGACATTGCAAGTTTTCCTTGTAAAGTGCTTGTAAATTGATCTCCGCGATTCTTCTGAGAGTTTGTCTTCTTCTCATCGGGGTGTCGAAATTCGTCTTCATTTTCACGTTTTTCGTCTGTAGTTTTTGGTGATATTGCTGCTGGATGCCCGGGACACGCAAATGGGAGTCAACAATTTTGTCTCGAGAGTAATAGAATTCGTATAATTTGGTGAGTCTGTTCCTGTACATCGTTGTGGTGCCTAAACGTTGACCAAACGTATCATTTGGACTTAACCCTTACACTAACAATACCCAAACTCCCGTGATAGCTAGGCCTGAGAGGACATAGATGTCTCTACATAACTTTCTTAGGTGTCCAACTAATCTTCCTTTCCCATCTCTCAGCAGTCGCAAAGACGTCGCCAGGAGATTAACTCCAAATCACTGTACTTCGGTAACGGACGGGAAGGAGATAATTCTCTTAACAGTGGCCTGGGATTGTATCACCTACGAATTTGTGCGACTTGCTTAAAGCTAATGCTAAAGTAGAGATTTCTGATTTCTTTTAAAAGAACTTGTGCAGATCATTTCTTGAGAGTGTTTAGCGATTTTTTTTTATATCTTCTTCTTCTTCTTCTTTTTGGCGTAACGTCCTCATTGGGACAAAGCCTGCTTCTCAGCTTAGTGTTCTATGAGCACTTCCACAGTTATTAACTGAGAGCTTCCTCTGCCAATGACCATTTTGCATGCGTATATCGTGTGGCAGGCACGAAGATACTCTATGCCCAAGGAAGTCAAGAAAATTTCCTTTACGAAAAGATCCTGGACCGACCGGGAATCGAACCCGTCACCCTCAGCATGGTCATGCTGAATACCCGTGCGTTTACCGCCTCGGCTATATGGGATATATCTGAATTAACGAGATTTTTAGCCCTGGGCTAGTTCATCTCGGGACCCACGTTTTACTTCCCTTCCGAAGGAAGAACTCACCATTTTGTGAGTTTGTCGGGAGTGGGATTCGATCCCAGGTCCTCGGCGTGATAGTCAAGTGTTCTAACCATCCAACCAGATCCGCTCCGATTTAGCGAATTTGTTCTGAATTGCTCCGCGAGCACTGTCGAAGACCTAGCTCGAGTATTCACAGTACCAGCAGCTAGTGGTTGTGAATTTCTTCAAGTGATCTTCCAGAAACTTCCAGAAATTCTAACAGGTTCTAAGAGTCGTTTCGATAATTTCTTCAGGAAATCATTCGGAAATATTTACAGCATCTTCTGTCTACATAGGGAATCAGTTCAGGAGCTACTTCGGGAATTCCAACAGGAGTTTGGAAATTCTTCGTACAATTCCAACGGATATTTCTTGATGTGTTCGAAACCCTTTCCAGGAGTTCATTCCGAAACATGTTTAGGAATGGTTCCGGAAGAAGCTGAAAGAGTTCTTCTGGTGATTCCTGCAAAAGCTCATTCGGAAAATTCTTCAACAAATCCTTTGGATATTTTTCCAAGATTTTCGTTGAAAACCCCTTCAGGCATTCCTTCTGATGCATCTAGAAAAAGTTTCATTTATAATTCCTCCAGAAATGCATTCGAGGTTTTTCCAGGATCCCTCCAGAAAGTATTACTCCAGGAAATCTTTTTAAAATACCTCAAAGCGGTAATTAGAAAATTTCTGCACGTCCTATAGTTTTTTTTTTTTTAAGAGTTTCAACAAACATTTCTCTGGCAGTTACTCCTCTTCAAGTGTTTTTTGGCAATTCCTCCAGAAATTTCTACGGGAATTAGTCCTAGAGTTCATTGGCGAATTACAACAGCTTCTTCTGAAATTTCTTCTAGAGTTCATTTGGAATTCATTCGGAAAAATCTTTAGAGCTTCCTTCAATATTTCCTTCAGAAATCCCTTCGCAATGTTTTTGTTTGGAATTCCTTCAAAAATTCCTCTATGGACGAATTTCGCGCCAACTCGACCAGTGGTTGGCAACACCCTCTCAGAATCGAATGAAACTTGGTGGGCATAAAGACTAGGTTTTTATAAGCAACTTTGCATACTTAAATTTTCGAAAATTTTCAAGAGTAACATTTGAAGAGGGCCTAACTTTTTTTCGAAAAATTTTTTAAAATCGATGTAGCTCAAAAATGACAAGACCTATAGAAAAGTGTTGTATGGGGAACTTTTAGAGAATTGTCCAAGCTTTCATGAAAAAATATTTTAAAAATTCTAAATACATTTTTACACGCTAAAAAATATATTTTTAAAATTAAAAGTCAATTTACAGAAAATGCCCACTTTTTTATGTTTTGAAATTTTTTTCCAAGAAAGTCAATATTGTTGCCTAACTTTCCTCCATACATCACAAGATGGGCACTTTTAAGGAAAAAAAGTTTTTCTAACAAAAACTTTTTCATGTTATTTTTTTTAGCGTGTTGCGCATTAACTCGTACAGGATGTATCAGGAATCCTTATACCCATTTAATAACACTCAATGGGCATTACAACTTTGTTTGATTGAGTGCCTTCTTTTTCTTGGCGTTACATCCCAACTGGAATAGAACCTGTTTCTCAGCTTGTTTTGATATCTGAATGCATAAAACAGCATTCTGTTTGCTGAAATTGTATTATTGTGTGCCTAGAAACAGTGAACTAACATCATTATTAGAAGCGAATGATAAAGAATCGGTTTTATTTCAACAATGGCTAACCACTGATCGATGCAATTTGGAAACTATTACTAAGACTATAGACGAGTTTGTTCCGTATTTTGTAGAAAAAGTTGATAAGCTTATAACTCATGATTTCATTTATAAAGAACAATCCTCATTTTTGCGGGATAAAAAAGAATCTCTTAAACAGGGTGAAGAATTAACAATTTGTGACTTTTCAGAAAATTATTCATTTATCATTCAAAATTCAGCTCAAGGTTACCATTGGAATAAATCTCAAGCTACCATTCACCCCTTTGAAGTGTACTACAGAAAAGAAAATAAGTTGGAAAACTTGAGCTTTATAATAATATCTGAAGTACTTACACACGATACAACAGCAGTTCAGTTATTTATATCAAAACTGCTGGATTTCATTAAACAATCGATTGATTTCTCAAAAATTACTTTCATGTCAGATGGAGCAGCAGCTCATTATAAGAACAAAAAAAATTTGCCAGTTTGTGCAGTTTTCGGTCCAATTATGGATTGGAAGCAGAATGGCACTTCTTCGCAACTTCACATGGCAAAGGTCCATGTGACGCTGTTGGAGGTATTCTCAAGCGAATGGCAAAACGAGCAAGTCTTGCTCGAGATTATGGAAACACAATCACAACTCCTCGAGAACTGTTTGACTGGGCAGTTAAACAGTCAGATATACATATAACAAAATTGAATTTCTGCTTTATTTCAAATGAACAATATACAAAAATGACGGATGAACTTGAAGAACTATACACATACAGTCACGTAAAAACAATACCTGGTACACAAAAATTTCATTCATTTGTGCCAATTTCTGAAAATCAAATTGAAGCGAAGAAGTTTTCGAGTTCAAAAGATAATCCAAAAAAGTTTACTTTGTTTCAGATAGACTAAAGATCTAATATTCAAAAAACGTTACAATAGAATGTATAAAATAAGGATGTATATATTGTAGAAAAGAAAATAATTGAATACACATATACATATGTACATAATTCATCAATACACAAGCGTTTTCATTGATATAAAACCCTAAAAGCAAATTTGTCTTGAGCCCTTTCCAATATCAAGCACGTTTTCAATGTCAAGCACGTTAAGATATTAAAAAAGTAGTTGAGCCCATTAAGTTTTAATGGATTGTCATTAGGATTCTGGATACATTATTGTACGAGTTAATGCACAACACGCAAAAAAAAAAAATAAAATGAAAAAAAAAATGAAATGAAATGAAAAATAAATGAAAAAATTTTTTTTTCCTTAAAAGTGCCCATCTTGTGATGTATGGAGGAAAGTTAGGCAACTATATTGTCTTTCTTGGGAAAAAAAATTCAAAACATAAAAAAGTGGGCTTTTTCTGTAAATTGACTTTTAATTTTGAAAAGATATTTTTTAGCGTGTAAAACATTTTTTTATATTTTTTAAATGTGTTTTCTTGAAAGCTTGGACAATTCCCTAAAAGTCCCCCATACATAATTTTTTTGTACAACTTATCATATTCGAGTTATATTTTTTGTGAAAAAAACGGCTAATGCGCAACACGCTGAAAAAACTAACATGAAAAAGTTTTTGTTAGAAAAACTTTTTTTCCTTAAAAGTGCCCATCTTGTGATGTATGGAGGAAAGTTAGGCAACAATATTGACTTTCTTGGAAAAAAATTTCAAAACATAAAAAAGTGGGCATTTTCTGTAAATTGACTTTTAATTTTAAAAATATATTTTTTAGCGTGTAAAAATGTATTTAGAAATTTTAAAATATTTTTTCATGAAAGCTTGGACAATTCTCTAAATGTCACCCATACAGCACTTTTTTGTACATCTTATCATATTCGAGTTATTTTTTGTGAAAAAAAAAACGGTTAAAGAACTTTGACACTTTTTAAATGTTAGTCTAGGTTAATTTTGAAAAAACAAAATACGCAAAGTTGCTTGAAAAGGTAAAGTCTTGAAACCTACAAAATTTCATAACATTCTGAGGGGGTGCTGCCAACCCCGAAGACGAGTTGGTGCGAAATTCGTCTATGATAATCCTTTAGCAAACAATTCTCTAGGAGAATTCTCTTCTTGGAGATCTAATTGTAGTGTGCGTTCAAGATGCAAACGGTGCTCAAGTGCGATTCAAACGCGGTAACACGCGGTAATACAGTTTGGTAACTTAGCAACCATTGTAAATATCATCGCCAACCTGAGATCCAAACGTTTTCATTGACAACCACATTTGGTGTTCCTGCATTTGATATTTGCGCTTTGAATGCACGCAACAATACGAAATTTGAGAATTCTTTCAGAAGTTCCCTCAGCAGTTTCTCCGGGAATCCCTTCAAGAATTCATTTGGAAAATGCTTCAGGGTTTACTTCGGCAGTTCCTCTAGGAATTCCTATAAGAAGCAAGTTGGATCGGAAATGTTTACAGGAATTTATCTAACCCTCCAGCCCAGCAGTTTTTGTTCTGATGTTCCACTGGGAATTTCTTTTGGGATTACCACCTTGGCTTTTTTAAATTCTTCAGAAGCTATTGCGAAACTTCTTTCCGGGAGTTCTTATGGAGTTCCTATGAAACTTTACCTGGAATTGCTAGGCAGTTTATCCAGGAATTCATAAGGGAAGTCCAACAGACAAAACTCCAGAAGCTCCCTCAGTATTTCCCACAATAGCTTCATCATGAATTCCTTCAAAAGTTCCTTTGGCAATTGTTAGAAAAGTTCTTTCGGGAACTCTTTCAGAAGTATTCTTGCAAATTAATCCGGAAGTTATATGAACCTCCTCCAGGAACTACTTCGAAAATCCTTCCATGAGTTAATCTTGAGATACTTCCATGAGTGATTACCGAAATTCCTCTAGGGGCTCTGCAATTCCTATTAATATTTTTCCTGCATGTGTAACGACACAAATTCCTTCTGAAATTTTTATAAGAAATCCTCCATGAGTTTATTCGGGCGTTTCTGCAGAAGTTATTTTGAAAAAAACATTCTGGAGTTAATCGATAAATTCTCGGGTATTCCTCTAGGAGTACTTTTGGACGCTTCTCAAGCCTTTTTTCGGAAATTACTCTAAAAGTTGCGTCGGAGATTCCCTCAAGAAGTAATTTGGATATTTCCCCAAGAGTTTATGAGGAAAATTCCCCTGCAATTATTTTTGGAATGTCATGGAATTCCTCCAAAACTTCCTACAAGGGATCCTACTGAAGTTTCTTCGGGATTTTTTTTAGAAGTTCCTTCGTGTACTCTTTTGAAGTTTGCAAAAGAAATCTTTCGGACATTTCTCCAGCAATTGATTCGAAAACTCTTCAAAGAAATCTTTTGGCGGATCAACTTATAGGTTTAATTTGGGATTTAAAGGCTGAGTAATCCACAATCCATGATCTTTCAGCAGTTTCTTCCACAATTTCTACAAAAAGATCCATCGGGATTCACTTCAGAAGTCATTTGGAAACACAGAAGTAATTCTCGGCCCATATAGCCGAGGCGGTAAACGCACGGGTATTCAGCATGACCATGCTGAGGGTGACGGGTTCGATTCCCGGTCGGTCCAGGATCTTTTCGTAAAGGAAATTTTCTTGACTTCCTTGGGCATAGAGTATCTTCGTGCCTGCCACACGATATACGCATGCAAAATGGTCATTGGCAGAGGAAGCTCTCAGTTAATAACTGTGGAAGTGCTCATAGAACACTAAGCTGAGAAGCAGGCTTTGTCCCAATGAGGACGTTACGCCAAGAAGAGAGAGAGAGAAGTAGTTCTGTCAGCAAATCCTTTAGATGTACCTTCAAAATTTGCTCCAGAAGTAATTTTGGAATATACTTCCAATGAGGTATCTCCCAGGAGCTCTTCCGGAATTTTGAAAGCAGTTCCCAAGTAACCACAAGCATTATAGCATTGCACGAATTAGACTGAATATCAACATCTGCAATGTGAAATGCAGTAATTCCACACTTGTCATGCAATAATCCTTTAGATTGGCATTATCAATGTAATGATGCATTGCATTTTTCTTTACATTAGGGTTCATTAAAAGGTGATATAAGATAATTCAATAATTCAACACTGCAAAAACTGAATAAATGCAATGTACAAACTAGCAAAGTTTGCTCTAACAATACAATTATAAAAGCTTGACTCTAATGGTAAACAAATCAAATCAAGAAGATTCAACAACTTTACGGTCAACTCCATCAGTATTCAACATTTCTGGTTCGACTCCCGACCAACTTAATCCTCATTTGAGCCACCGATCGACGATAGCAAAACCTTTTTGTAGATGACCTTTTCTCTTTTCTGTAGGTTGCTATCACATGTTAATAATGATGGAAATCACAATTAGGGGCAAGAAGGGTGTTTTAATCGACGTTTTAATTTTCTTATTGATTAAATATCTTCTAAAATGCATTATGTATTTATCAGTAATTTATCAGAATGTGATAAATTACTGTATTCTATTACATATGACAGTCGTTATAGCTTCTACTGCAATGATTGAGACAGAAGATCAGTTTCCTTTTAGGTAATGAAAAATCTGTTGTTATCACTGCAGCAGAAACGGTCCAAGGCGCCAGCGCGATGGAACTCATCTAGCGGTCTTCAACACTTCTGGTTCGACTCCCGACCCGGCGACAAAAAATAATGGTTAAAACAGTCATATGTGGGAGCATCAGTACCGTCGATAACGAAACGGTGCTAAAAATATATTTTTAGCTTCGTGGTTACTTGGGTTAATTCCTTCAGATTTTTTTTTTTTTGGAATTGCTCAACAAACAGCTTCTGGAATAGGCTGCCAAAAAACGATGTTCGAGAAGTCAAGGTGCTCAGGGTTCTGCCAGAGTGATTTTTGAAAAATGACTCTTCTGCATAAAAATTCTCAAAAAAATAATGTTAGGTAGGGAATCGCGCTACTTGGGCGGTGGCTTCTATATTCGTCTGTTTTCCACTATAACTCAGTCAAATTTGAACCAATTGACACAACTTTTGAAATGTGGTGAGATAGGTATAGTATTTACCCGTGTACAACATTCCAAGTCAATTGGTTCAAAATTGACTGAGTTATAGTGGCAAACAGACGAATATAGAAGCCACCGCCCAAGTGGCGCGATACCCTAATACAGGGTTGGCCAAAATGTTTGGGATCGGCAACTTTTTTTCTCTCACAAACAAGTTCAACATGCTATAACTTTTCATAAAGTGCATCAAAAATTCTCAAGTTTTGGCTTTTTGTCAACCTATTTATGTACATCATTGGTACAAATTTGAGCTCGATTGGTTAATTTTTCTCGAAGCGTTCTCGTGAAACTCTATTTTTTAGACAACTAGTTTTTGAATTGTCATTTCTCGAAAACCAGTGAACCGAATTGAATAAAATGTTAATCGTTTATCAACAATATATTGATACTTATTACGACATTATGAAATTTAATATTTTCTCACGACGAATAAAATTATAGGAGTTTGACATTTTCACCCATATAGAGTTCACCCAAGAGTTCTCTAAAAAATGGAAATGTTCCACACACAAAACTGCTTCAAATATGCATATCTTTCATTTAAAGGTTGAGCACTTTGACTTTTCTAACTTTTTTTTGCGACAGGTTATTCTGTAAGTTACTGCGGGAATATTTCTAAGAGCTCTTTTAAACATTTCAGCAGCAGATCCTTTGGAAAGTTCTTTGAAAGAACCGTTTGGAATCGTTCATCCGCAGTTCGAACAGAAAATTTAAATAGGTTAGATGGTTCTTTATTGGCAAGAGGCAAAACATTTTGAGGTATCGCACAGGGTTCAGCAACGTACATAACAACTATAATTTGAACAAATGCGTCCCAAGAAGTTCTTGCTTAAAATATTGGTTATTTTATACGGCCGGGGAAGGGATCTCCATATTTTTCCTTCTCAGTTTTGAGAGCAAGAAATGGCGCTCAAGCCTAGGCTTTCGAGCCAGGATATACAGCTGAATTTCCTATGTTCCATCCCAGGATGAAGAGCTTCAATGGAGTGACATTAACTTGCTTAGCAACGTCACTCCATACCATACCATACGGAGCAGCTGACAAGATGGTGGCATTTAATGTTGTTGGCCAACTGTATTCAGTGACGCTGCACAGTAGGCCTGGTCGCTTCAATATTTATAATGTATCTTTGATACGTTGCAAATATTGATAATGACAAGAAAAATTATAGAAGAAGTCGATTTTATAATTCTCCATTCTTTTAAGTAATAATGGCTGCGTAAGAGTAGACTAGACTAGACTATACTAGACATAAATTCTGTCACAAACTTTTGAAGCTTTATTACGAATTTCTAAAGCAACCATCAATTGAACTCGATACTATAAGGACAAACGTCATGAAATCCCGCTTCAACAGTGCATCAGAACTTAAAACGCACAAATCTCTCGAAGCAAGTTTCAAACAACAGTGCATTTTATTCTTCTGTTCTTGCTCACTTGTAATAAGCTTAAAATAAGAGGCTCAGGTGCGCTGGTTTTGTTTACGAAGAGATTTGTGCCCTCGTAATCGTGAGTAGGTGTCAAAGTCGGCCATTGTGGCGGTCATTTTGGGATTCTAACAAGTCTGTCCATAACTTCCAGCTCTAGCGTGCGCAGCTTTTTCCTTTTTTCACTCACTCTCGTGGACAAACACGAGAAGGAGAGAAATGAAAGAGGGGACACTTACCCCTTTTTTATCTCGCTCTTTCTTGTGTGTGAGAGGAAAAAGAAAAAGCTGCGCACGCTAGTTACTTCCAGTAGTCTATTTTTTTGGGTTTTCGCATAAACAGGAAATCGTTAACCTTCTTCGTGCATAAGCTTGCGCTCACCTCGCTGACCTAGTGCGCGGATAGGGGTCATATACCGCATTTAGTTCACCACTGGACTGCGAACTGCGACCTCATAAGTGCGAAAACGTAAATAAAAGTGCGCGATTGCATCAAATCAGGTTGATGTCTTCGGCGCACTATTTCTTCAATTTATGGTGAACAAGTGCTCTGAAGACACCGAGTTGATTTGATGCTATCGCGCACTTTTATTAGCGTTTTCGCCAGTAGCGGAGCCAGGATCCTGATAATGGGGGGGTAGCGATTATTTGGCGTATCCAGTGTTATAGTAATTTGGCGGCAAGAGACATATGTACATATTAAAAGAGCTTAAATCATGGAATTCGGTTCATAATTTGGCGGTGGCACAATGTTGGTCATGGTCATAAGTTGGTACAAATTGCGCTTTTTAAAATACTATCGCATCATGGCGGCGCTTAAGACGTTTAACATTCCGACTTGTTTTTTACATGACCAAAAAATATTCTCAGTGTGCTACAATGTTGATCAAGAGTTTCATAGACTATTTTGCGCAGACAGCAAACTTTTTGGAATACCATACCCAAGTAACAATAAGCATGCCTTGAATGTTTATTCATGTTTTATCCTGGTTTTATACGAGCATGTGAAAAAGCTAGTTGTTCTATATTAGTTTTATGTGGTAGTTTTTCATGTGCGGTTGTTGTCGGAGATTTTTTTTTTGTAAGCTAATACACAAAACTGTGAGGCAATGCATAAAACCAACAAAACAATAATTTATGTAAATACAGAAAAGTCATTACTGAATATTATGATTTTACGTACAGCTTGAGATCAAACTTAACGATTCAACACATTTCCGTCATGCTTATTTTCAGAAAAATTACATAATGTCTTTAAAACACCGCTATGTTGAAAAAACCTTTTAAGCATCCAACTCCATCGAGTAAATTTAATGCATTTAACTTCCAATTAATACACAGTTTGTGAGGCGCACTTATTTTTTGTCATTATCACAGTCACATTCACCACAAATTTCCCGTGGCATGTCTCCTAACACGTATTAAATAGGAAAACAAATCTAAATTCCAGATCGACATCTTTCCAATTGATGGCTGTATAAAAAAAAACAATCATAATTTATTCTGAAGATCGAATATTAGTGAGAAATAAGCAAAACAAATGTTTGACAAGTCAGAAGATGGTTTTATTTGGAAGGTTGTATCGGGGATACGACCAAACTATGATACAACCCGAAATCCTAAGCTGGTTTGCATACGAAAGTCCTGTAGATCGTAATAAGACTGGGCCAACTAGCCAGAACGTGGGCTTATGGAGGCATATTAGAACTCCAGATAACTGTAAAGTCGGCATCAATGGTTTTATGTTTAGGGGTTTTGAATCGCTAAAAAGCTTCGATAAAATCAAAATTGTTACTTGGGATTTTTCTAGGATGTTTCCTTTCCATGCGTTTTATTTGACTGGTATATGTTAATTTAATATCCAAGTTTCAACACTTTCCAAATTAATAGGAGAACTCACTAAACAGATTAATTTGCTGCGTAAGCCATGATTTTCTGCTTATTTGAAATGTTTCATGATTTTGCGAATGAAATAATCGAAGATTGCCTTGGTGATCGCGACGTTTAATCAGTTTAATCAGTTTACACTGTTTAGTGAATCCCCTTAATGTTATTTTTGATCGCGTCACTAAAATATTTTTTTGTTATATTCAATAATGTTTCATATCAGTGCATCCAGGAGATTTTATATATCAATGGTCCACTGCACGAATTTATGCTGGCCTGCTTACTCTCACACGAAATTTGACGTTTGAGCGGTGCCGACACCTCTCAAACGTCAAATTTCGTGCGAGAGTAAGCAGGCCAGCATAAATTCGTGCAGTGGACCATATGCAACTGACAATTTAGTTTATAAGAAACATATATGATTTGCATTACCAGTGGCACCACGTGTCATCAAGTTTACACCAAGTCAATCACTAAGCAACCAGCTCTTCAGGAAATTAAAAAATAGTCAAGAATGAGAATACGCTTCTTGTAAAATGATAACCAATCCTGTTTGCGTCCAAACATAATTTTACTGAAACTTCAAGATTTTTTGTTCTCTTAAAAACATAAAAAGCCTTTATGGAGAAATTTGTCCATTTATCATTATCATTATTTTCACAATACCTTACCTACTTATTTATTGTTGAAAAGTCGCCTATACTTTTTTTAAAGAATTTTTCTTCCCTTCTTGTTGCTGCAAGAAAATCGCCTATTTGATTTATATTTCTGCGTCCATATGGAAAAATTTCCCTTTTGATTTTTTTTCGCCCCCATTGGAGGAAGAAAAAAATCCTTTGTGATTTTGGAAGAGCTGAGGAGCCTCCTGTATGTAAGAATGTTCACGTAATTTTCTCGAAATTTTGAGCTTCCTCATAAATTTAGGAAAAGTTACCTGTGTCATTTTTCAAAATATTTTGCTTCCCATATTGTAAGTAAAATATTTTTCCAGTATGAAGAAAATTTTATTCCGCCTTCTTAAATTTAATAAAATGATTTTTCGAAATATTCTGCGCCTGTGAATATTACAATGCCTCCATACGTTAAAAAATATCCTCTATGATTTTAGACATTGCTTCTCCTGAATATAAGAAAACCGCCGAATTGGTTATTCATTATTTTTGCGCACTCATATTTACAAAAAAAACCTCTGTGATATTGGAACCACTTCCTGGGTTTATTTCAAAAATTCTTCCTCCGATGTCTTCAGAAATTCTTCTAGATATTTCTTTGGAAATTCTTTCAGGGATTCCTTCGGAAACGTCTTCAGGGATTACTCAAGGGATTCCTTTAATAATTCTTCCAAGAAATCTATCCAGCCATCATTCGGAAATTTATTCGGAAATTCAATTAGAAACTGCAAAAAAAATCCTAACGGTTTATTTTGGAAAATCTTGCAGGATTGTTTCAAACATTCGTCCATGAACTTCATCAGATTTTTTTCAGAAACTCTTCGAGAGCTTTCTCCAGAAATTTCTCGAATAATTCATTTAGAAAACCATTCACGGATTCCTACCAAAATTCCTCTAGTGATTCCTTTACAAAGTTTTCCATGAAATCATTTCTCTGAGAATTTCTTAATAAATTGTTTCAGGGATTCTTTTAATAAATCCATAGATTCATTCAGAAATTTCCCTGAAAATTCCCCAAAGATTTATCCAGAAATTAAGAACTAAAAAAAAACTCTGTTTGATCTCGCACTGTCGCCGGCGTCGTCGTTGGCTGATTCTAGCATGCAGAGCGTGTGCAGAAGCAGCCCATTGTAGAACCACTGCTTTGAAACCGCAGCAGCCTGATTGTGCGTTGGGCTCGATACACGCAGCAGAGCAGCGCACCGCTGCTATTCACATTCATTTGAATTGTATTTATATTGTCCGTACTATCGTTGTCGCCTATATAAGCGACAGCGTGTTCTATGTAGAATTAGTTGTAAGCAATAGAACCACCACAGAGCAGGAGCACTGCCTCTCTGTGGTGCGCCAATAAACCGTAAAGTAATCGAAAGTAGTTCGTTCTTCTTCGAGTCCCCCGGGAGAAGTAAACACAACGTGGGGCCTAATTCACCGCTGGACGAAACAAACTCTTCTATAAAGAATGGCTTCCATTCGAAATCATTCCATGGATTGCTTTAAAAAATCCTCCAATGATTTCGTTCAAAAAATCTTGCATAGATTCCTTTATAAAATTCTCCGGGATTTTTTTAAAAATTCATCCATCGACTTGTACAGAAATTCCTCCAGAGCTCCATAAGCTTCTGAAAGAAGTGTTCAATGGATTCTTTCAAAAATCTCTCCTGAGATTCTTTCGCACAATCATCCACGGATTACTTCAAACATATTTCAAGTAATTTCTTTCAGAAATTATAAAGTTCAGAATTCCTCCAGAAATTTCACGAAGAATTTCTTTAGAACATCCTTCTGAGTTCTCTTTATTTTTTTTTCCAAGATTCATAATAAAGCTCCGCCAAAGATATCTTTAGAAAACCTTCTATGAATTCCTTATAAAATTGCACTATGGATATCTTCAGAAATTACTCCAGTATTCATCAATAAAAAATCAATGGATCCTTCCAGAAATTCTTCCAGCTGAGAGGAATCTTTAAGAAATTTTTCAGAAAAGCCCTTAAAAATTTCTTCAGAAATTTATCCAAGAATTCGTTAAGGAAATTTTCCATGGATTCCTTCTGAAACTTCGCCAGGGATTACTTCAGAAAGTCTTCTAGAGTGTCTTTTAGAAAATCCATCTGAAGGAATCAGAAGTTTGTCCAGGGAAACCATAAGTTTTAAACTTTTTTAATGAGATTTCCAGCTCTAGGGTAGTTCATCTTTGCATTCTGACGTTCTTTTAAAGATTGTTTCAGAAATTCTGTAAGCTAGCGATTTTTTTTTAGAAAATATTCCGGTGATTTCTACATGAACTCATACAGGATTTCTTCACGAACTCCTCCTGAGATTTCCTCGGGAATTTCCCCAAGGATTCCATTCCAACTATCGAGGAGTTACGTCACTATGCGCGGGTTCTAAATTATTCGAGATTCTGGTAAACTACATTCTCTTTTGTGCAGCAAAACCATACATCTCGATAGATCAGCATGGTTTTTATGCGGGACGATCAACCACCACGAATCTGCTACAATTTACCTCATTCTGCCTCAACTTTATGGAACAAGGAGTCCAAGTTGACACGATCTACACTGATCTTAAATCAGCTTTCGATAAAGTAAACCATGACATTTTGTTAGCTAAGTTGGAGCGAATTGGTGTGGCACACAACCTTGTTCGTTGGCTGAGGTCATACTTAGTCAATCGTCAGCTATGCGTTAAACTGGGTTCTGCTGAATCCGATCCCTTTTGTAGCCTTTCTGGAGTGCCGCAAGGGAGCAATTTGGGACCGCTGCTATTCAATATATTTTTCAATGACGTCTGCTTAGCCCTTCCAGCTGAATGCAAATTGGTTTACGCCGATGATCTTAAAATGTACTTAAGGATAGAATCAGCTCTGGGCTGCCAAAGGTTGCAAAAACTAGTCGGCATTTTTTTCGAATGGTGTGGACGCAATCTTCTAATAGTGAGCGTAACAAAATGCTCGGTGATATCGTTCAGCAGGAAGAAAACCCCGATCATCTGGAACTATTTCATTGACAATCAGCCACTACATCGAACTAATGTGATGAAAGATCTTGGAGTACTGCTGGATTCTGAATTAAACTTCAGGGAGCATTACAGCTACATACTTGCCAAGGCAAACCGCAACTTGGGTTTTATTTTCAGGATATCCAATGAGTTCCGCGACCCTTACTGCTTGCGGTCGTTGTACTACAGCTTAGTTCGCTCCATTCTGGAATCCTCGGCTATTGTGTGGTGTCCGTATCACAATGTTTGGATTGAGCGGATTGAAAAAGTGCAGTCAAAATTTATTAGATATGCACTTCGTTTCCTTCCTTGGCGAAATCGAGAACAGTTACCGCCGTACGAGAGCAGATGCCAGCTATTAGGAATGGACACGCTGGAAAGACGCAGGACAGTAGCTAGAGGGTACTTTGTGGCTAAGGTCCTGCTCGGTGAAGTTGACGCTTCATGGATACTAGCTCAGTTTGACATCAACATCGGAGCCAGAGCACTGCGACAACGAAGCTTCCTACGACTTCCATTTCACCGGACTGATTACGGACAACATGAGCCCATTGGAGCTATGTGTGATGTTTTTAATAATTGTTTTTCATTGTTTGACTTTAATATTAGTGCTAAATCTTTCCGTGACAGATTGTATAGATCACTTTTATGAGCTTTTTAACTCCTTTTTTCATGTAGACCAAGGCGTCCGATGAATGTACACAATAAATAATAATAATAATAATAATAATAATAATAATAATAATAATAATAATAATTGGAAACACCCTCAGTAAAGTCTCCAGAAAATACTTCAAGAAAATCAAACAAGAATTCCCGCAGAGATTCTTGCATTATTAACTCCAGTGATTCTAGCGAGAATTGATCCAGGGATTCCTGCAGAAATTCATACAGAGATTCTTGTGCTCCAGTAGCATTCCTCTGAATATTTCCTCAGAAATTCCTCCAGCGTTTCCTCCAAGGATACCTCTAGAAATTTTTCCACGGATTCAGAAAATTTCCAGAAATTTTTGCTAGCCATTTCTTTACAAATTGAATTGGAAATTTCTCATAAGGTTTTCTGGATTTCTCCAGGAATATTAAAAAAATCCTCCTCGTTCTCTATTGAAGGATTTCTCCAAGAACTCATCTAGAGTTTCTCAATAAATTTTTATTGGAGTTACACCAAGCGTTTTTCCAGGAAGTTTTCCTTGTTATTCCTTCAGAAATTTCTTCAGACATTCCTCCTGAGATTCCTTCAGGAATTTTCCTGGAATTCCTTCAAAAATACCTTCAGGGATTTTTACAGGAATAAGACTGGAGAACCTTTTTTAAGTAATTCCTCGTTGGATTTCTTCTGAAATTCCTTCAGGAATTTCTTCGGAAATATCTCCAGGGACTCTTTCAGTTTTAAGAATTTCTTTATGATTATCAGCAAAAGATGTTCCTTGGATTTTTCTTCGTAGAATTCTCCTAGAAATACCTAGAAATTGCTTCAGGGATTCTTGTAGAAACCCCTACAATGATTCTTTTTAGAATTGTTTTCTAATTCCATCAGAAATATCTCCTGTGATTCCTTCAAAGATTCCTCCAGAGATTTTTTTCTGCAGTTCATTCAGAAATTTCACAGAAAAATACTGGAGGAGTTCTTGAATTTCTTAAGGAATCCTTTAAGGATCCTGTATCTTTGAAGAAATCCCTAAAAAAAAATCATGAGAAACTTGTGGAGGAATTCTGAAAAAAAAAATTTAAAAAAAACACTCTTGGTGGAGTTTATGAAGAAATTTCTGAAGATATTTCTTGAGGAATTTCTGGAGGAGTTTCTTCCAAAAAGGACACTTTCGATGGATTTCTGAAGGAATCCTTGGGGAAATTTCTGAAGTACCGCCAGTCGGGGTGACATTGGGCCTGGGGGTAACTTTGGGCCAAAAATAAAGAAAGATGTTTCGCTCAAAATACTAACATTTATCAAAGTGATTATCAAAAAGTGGATAGTATACGGTAAATATAACTTGCGTTGACCATCCGACGTAGAAAAAAGTCACATTTAGTCAATTTTCTATTAAGAAAACTTGATGTGAATTTTATGGTTAGGCGTACTGTACAATATCGTTGTTTTAAAATGCCCAGCAGAAAACAGCTGAAAACCGAACATGTAATGAATTGCTAGTTTCTCGGTGTACTGGGTAGTTGTTTTGAAAAGTATAATAAGTTTTCTTGGTTTTATATGCTATTTTGCATAAAAAACTTATTTACCCGAGCTGTAGTACAAATACTTCGTTTTAGGGGTTACTTTGGGCCATATAAAAGCAATGCAATCAGTACGAGAACCCTACAAATGTGAATTAAAACGACTGAGAGTATTCACATTATTTTATGCATAATACGGTGTGAAATTTTAAAAATAAATGTTAAAGTCATGCAAAATTATATTTTACGCACATCAGTTGCTAGGCAGATGATAAAGAAATATTACTGTCGTCTTTTGAGAATGTTAGTTGGAGTTATATTCATGGGATAGCGGATATATTGTGTAGGAACGTTTATCGTTTATAATGAATGTAGTAAAATTTTCACGTTTGTTTGTATGTGATGTTATTTTGAAGTGACTAGACATTGATAGGTTGTGGGCAAGTATCTATATATTTGATAGTTTCGATTCTTAAGCGATATTATCTCACATTGAACTGTTTTGAATGAATTTTAGTGTTTGGCCCAATGTCACCCCTTAGAAGGGGTGGAATTGGGCCAATTTCATTTAAACTATATCATTGTCAAAATTACAACATTGATTTTGAGCTAAAATATTGTTGTAACGACCTACAAGGAGATGGACTATGCATTTTTGGCCCAATGACACCCCCACTGACGATACCGTAAATTTGCATGCAATACGGCTTCAGGTCCGTGGTTACTTGGGTTTAACATACATCTATCTATCTATATCTATATCTATCTATATATATATAAAAATGAGTTTGAAGTCCCTTTGAGGCAACAAAACTCACGAACGGATGAACCGATCAGCATGACCCCTGCATGGTTCGATTCGTATTCGTGGTGGCTGTGTTTATATGTACAAAAAGTTACGTAAAACAACTAGAAAAGTAACAAAATTGATAAAGAACTGATTTCCCATGAGCTGGGAAGGAAATCACCACGACCGAAATGAAATCAATCTAGAGTGCGGTGCTATTTTGAGCTCAACAGTTGTCAAACCACCACAAGACGGCAAGACAAAGTTTGCCGGGACAGCTAGTCTATATATATAAAAATGAGTTTGAAGCCCCTTTGAGGCAACAAAACTCACGAACGGCTGAACCGATCAGGATGACTCTTGAACGGTTCTGTTCGTATTCGTGGTGGCTGTGTTTATATCTATAAAAAGTTATGAAAATCAACTAGAAAAGTAAGAAAATTCATAAAGTTCTGATTTTTCATGAGCTGGGAAGGAAATCAACACGATCGAAATAAAACCAATCTAGAGTGCGGTGCTATTTTCAGCTCAATAGTTGTCAAACCACCACAAGACGGCAAGACAAAGTTTGCCGGGACAGCTAGTTCATTAATAAATACACCAATTTACTTAAAATTCATAAAATAAATTAAATCGCTATAACTTTTTTTTTCTACAAACAGTTTTAGGTTAAGTCAAACGTTTTTCAATGCTCGTTAACCCTCGAGCAGTCGCGTCTTTGACTATCTGCAGCGACGTCACGCTCACGCTGTGTACCTCAAGCGTGCATTTTTCATGGTGCGTGTACTCAGTACATGACGCGACCGCTCCCGGGTTAAGTCATCAAAGCTTCATGTAAAATAGCCCGATCTCTCCCCAATTTGAACCACTGATAGACAACCAGATGATCAACATTTTTGTGAATTGGGACAGAAACTCCCATACACCGATAAACGCCTAAAAGTATGCAATGCCCTTGGATTTTCATCTAGTTTAAAGCTCCTTTGGCATTAGGGTCATTTTTGACTCAAACCAGACACTACATCAGCGAGCTGCTGCCAACGTGATGCAAAAGGAAGGTTAAACTGTTATGGTCAAAATTTGTTGCAACAATCCAATCAATTCGAACTTACTATGCGTAGCATGATCAAATGTTTATGAACTGTAAATATTATATTAGGGGGACTCACTAAACAGATTAAATTGCTGCGTAAGCCATGATTTTCTGCTTATTTGAAATGTTTCATGATTTTGCGAATAAAATAATCAAAGATTGCCTTGGTGATCGCAACGTTTAATCAGTTTAATCAGTTTACGCTGTTAAGTGAATCCCCCTATTATTGGAGTTTCACTCAGTACTCCGCAAACGTACATAAGTACAGTGACCCCACACCGATGATTCACCTTAATTTTGTACACTATTTATGAATCACCACGTTAATCAAATGAGTGATCCATAAACTGTGGTCATTTTTGCCGATTCATAAATTGTGGGGTCACTGTATACAGGGAAAAATGAAATTATCTGGACAGGCAAAATTTTCTCATTTAAAAAACTTTTCGTTAAGTGCATCAATGAATCCCAAATTTGTATTCACATTGATTGGATTGTTGTAACAAATTTTGATCACAACAGTTTAAACTAGATGAAAATCCAAGGGCATTGCATACTTTTGCGCGTTTATCGGCGTATGGGGGTTTCTGTCCCAATTCACAAAATTGCTTCCAATTAATAAAATCACCTGAGATGGCTCTTCATATGTATTATTTTGACCTACGTGTGCCTTTTGCTTAACTGATTGACAGATTCTATGTTATAAAATCCAAAATACAATACCTCCCGCACAATCAACGTTACCCGCATTATCAAAAGTACCCTGTTCTACGGTAGCGAAATGTTACATGCAAGTTACATGCTTTCGGGCATCAATTTGTTTAAAATGTTGAATTATCGGCGAAGTACCAATCGAAAGAAGTTTCCTAATTCACAACCGTAATTTTTCTTCTCTTATTATTCAAGAGAAATGGTATAAACTGTGCATTGAATAGAGAAAGAAATGCAGTAGCATGATCGGTTTTATGATTTTGAGCAAAAAATGGTTTTTATTTTTTGCACAATGCTTCTACTAAAATACAGCATGGCCTAGAGTGCAGCAAAAACCTGATCAGAAAACGCCAAATAGTAGGCAAAGTTTCACTCCAAAGATATTATACTCCAACCTAAAACGTCCGTTATAGTGTTCTCAATCAAATACCAACGCGAAAAACTGAAACTTCTATTACCCTATGCAAAACTGCAAATGTGATCATGCTATCGCTAGAGAAACATGCCTTACCAGAGTAAGTACTAAGAAAGTCAGAGTCCCTATATACAAATATCTTCAGTTCAGTTCAGTGAAGTGAAGTGATTTTTCTGAAACATTTTTTGGCGTATCTAGTGAAATTTGCTGGCGCCAAATTAATTCAATTTATTTTGTTAATTTTTCTGAAACATTTTTTGGCGTATTTAAACAGAAATTTATAGTTAGGGGGGGCAAGTGCCCCCTCTTGCCCCCCTTTGTCTCCGCCAATGCAGCCGACCCAAAATCAAATATTTTCTTTAAGTTGAAAAAAAACTACTTTGGCAAATCTAGTTCAACTTTCAGATGCCCAAGTGATTCTATCTATTTTATTAATTTTTCTGAAACATTTTTTGGCGGATCTAGTGAAATTTGCTGGCGCCAAATTAATTCAATTTATTGTGTTAATTTTCTGAAACATTTTTTGGCGTATCTAGTGAAATTTGCTGACACCAAATTAATTCAATTTATTTTGTTAATTTTTCTGAAACATTTTTTGGCGTATCTAGTGAAATTTGCTGGCACCAAATTAATTCAATTTATTTTGTTAATTTTTCTGAAGCATTTTTTGGCGTATCTAGTGAAATTTGCTGACACCAAATTAATTCAATTTATTTTGTTAATTTTTCTGAAACATTTTTTGGCGTATCTAGTGAAATTTGCTGGCACCAAATTAATTCAATTTATTTTGTTAATTTTTCTGAAGCATTTTTTGGCGTATCTAGTGAAATTTGCTGACACCAAATTAATTCAATTTATTTTATTAATTTTTCTGAAACATTTTTTGGCGTATCTAGTGAAATTTGCTGGCGCCAAATTAATTCAATTTATTTTGTTAATTTTTCTGAAACATTTTTTGGCGGATCTAGTGAAATTTGCTGGCGCCAAATTAATTCAATTTATTTTGTTAATTTTTCTGAAGCATTTTTTGGCGTATCTAGTGAAATTTGCTGGCACCAAATTAATTCAATTTATTTTGTTAATTTTTCTGAAACATTTTTTGGCGTATCTAGTGAAATATGCTGACACCAAATTAATTCAATTTATTTTATTAATTTTTCTGAAACATTTTTTGGCGTATCTAGTGAAATTTGCTGGCGCCAAATTAATTCAATTTATTTTGTTAATTTTTCTGAAACATTTTTTGGCGGATCTAGTGAAATTTGCTGGCGCCAAATTAATTCAATTTATTTTGTTAATTTTTCTGAAACATTTTTTGGCGTATTTAAACAGAAATTTATAGTTAGGGGGGCAAGTGCCCCCTCTTGCCCCCCTTTGTCTCCGCCAATGCAGCCGACCCAAAATCAAATATTTTCTTTAAGTTGAAAAAAAACTACTTTGGCAAATCTAGTTCAACTTTCAGATGCCCAAGTGATTCTATCTATTTTATTAATTTTTCTGAAACATTTTTTGGCGGATCTAGTGAAATTTGCTGGCGCCAAATTAATTCAATTTATTGTGTTAATTTTCTGAAACATTTTTTGGCGTATCTAGTGAAATTTGCTGACACCAAATTAATTCAATTTATTTTGTTAATTTTTCTGAAACATTTTTTGGCGTATCTAGTGAAATTTGCTGGCACCAAATTAATTCAATTTATTTTGTTAATTTTTCTGAAGCATTTTTTGGCGTATCTAGTGAAATTTGCTGACACCAAATTAATTCAATTTATTTTGTTAATTTTTCTGAAACATTTTTTGGCGTATCTAGTGAAATTTGCTGGCACCAAATTAATTCAATTTATTTTGTTAATTTTTCTGAAGCATTTTTTGGCGTATCTAGTGAAATTTGCTGACACCAAATTAATTCAATTTATTTTGTTAATTTTTCTGAAGCATTTTTTGGCGTATCTAGTGAAATTTGCTGGCACCAAATTAATTCAATTTATTTTGTTAATTTTTCTGAAACATTTTTTGGCGTATCTAGTGAAATATGCTGACACCAAATTAATTCAATTTATTTTATTAATTTTTCTGAAACATTTTTTGGCGTATCTAGTGAAATTTGCTGACACCAAATTAATTCAATTTATTTTGTTAATTTTTCTGAAACATTTTTTGGCGGATCTAGTGAAATTTGCTGGCGCCAAATTAATTCAATTTATTGTGTTAATTTTCTGAAACATTTTTTGGCGTATCTAGTGAAATTGGCTGGCACCAAATTAATTCAATTTATTTTGTTAATTTTTCTGAAACATTTTTTGGCGTATTTAAACAGAAATTTATAGTTAGGGGGGGCAAGTGCCCTCTCTTGCCCCCCTTTGTCTCCGCCAATGGTTTTCGCACTCGTAAAAACTAGTGCGATAGTCCAGTGGTGACCCCAATGCACGACGAGGGTTAAAAATTTTGTACTAAAAATTCATTAGAAGTCCATCCAAGGATTCCTTAAATAATTTGTCTAGTAATTACTGAAGACATGGATAACTTCAGATTTTTTTTCCAGGGATTTATACAGATATTCTTCCAGAAACTCATCAGAAAGCTCTCCTGGGATTCCTAAGGAATTGCTCATGGAGTTCATTTAGGAATTCTTCCAGATATTCCTCCAAGAACTCCTCCAGAGTTTCACTCGAGATTTTTTTTCCTGTGATTCTTTGAGGAACAACTTCAGTGATAATTTAAAAAAAAATCCTCCAAGGGTTCCCCCATGACCTCTTCTTGGGATTCCTTCAGGATTTCTCCCTGAAATTCTTTCAGGAACTCCTTCACTAATTCATCCGGGACTTGCTCCAGCGGCTGTACAAGGATTTCCTTAGGAATTTCTGGAATTAGGAATTCGTCCAGGCATTCCTCCAGGTATACCTCCAGGAATTCAACCTGGAGTTTCTCCAGGAGGTCCTCCAGAGATTAATCCAGGAATTCCTCAAGGGATTCCTCCAGAAATTCCTCTAGGCAATCCTCCAGGATTTCATCCAAGATTTTTTCCAGGAATTTCTTCTGGAGTTCCTCCAGGAATGTCTCCTGGAATTGTTTGGGGAATTCGCTCAGAAATTCCTACATATATTCCTGGAGAGGTTTCTCCAGGAAATCCTCCAGGAATTCTTCCAGGGAATCCTCCAGGAATTTATCCAAGAATTTCTCCTCCAGGGATTCATCCACAAATATCTCCAGAGATTCCTCTAGGGATTCCCCCAGGGATATCACTTGGGATTCCCCAGGAATTCCTCTAGAGATTCCTCTAGAAACTCCTCCAGACATACCTCCAGAAATTCCTCCAGGCTTTCCACCGAAACTTCCTCCAAAAATTCCTCCAGGAATTGCTTCAGAGATTCATCCAGGAATTCCACCATAAATTCTCTTAGTACCTCCGGGAATTTATCCAGAAATTGCTCCAGATATTCCTCCAGAGCTTCCTCCAGGAATTCCTACAGGCATTTCTCCAGGAATTCTTCCTGGGGTTTCTCCAAGAATTTCTCCTGGTATTCCTCTAGAAATTCCGCCAGGAACTTCTCCAAGGATTCTTCAGAAATTCCTCCTGCGATTCCTCGAAGAATTTCTCTAAGGATTTCTCTAGGAATGCCTCCAGCGATTCTTCCGAGAAATCCTCCAGAAATTCCATCAGTAAATTTCTCCCGGCATTCCTCCAGAGATTCCTCCAGGAATTCCTTAAGGGTTTCCTCCAGGTATTTCTTTGAGAAGTCCAGAAATTTATACAGCAATTTATTCAGGGATTCCTTCAACAATTCCTTCAGGTATAATTTCAGAAATTCCTCCAGAAATTCTCTCAGAAACTCCTCCAGGGATTCCTCCAAGGATTATTCCAGAGATTCCTCAAAGAATCGCTTCAGGGATTCTTCCTGGAATTTTTTCGAGGATTCCTCCAGAAATGCCTTCAAGGATTCCCCCAGGAATTCCTCCAGAAATTCTTCTAGAAATTTTTCCAGGAATTTCTCTAGGGTTTCCCCATTTCTGAAATTCTTTCTACATCTTTTCCAGGGATTCTCCCAAGAATTTCTCCAGGATTACCTGTAGATTTCAAGGAATTCCTCCAGCGATTTGTATTGGAATTCATTAAGACAAATTAAGGGGGAAGCGTACATCTACCAGGAAGTCCTCCAAGAAGTTCATCCACGGATTCCTATCCGTGTATTCTTTCAATAATCTTCCCTGCAGCTACTGCAAAAGAATTCGTTCAGAAATTCGTCCTTCGAATTTTTCAGGTATATATCCTGATATTCTTTTTTTTCTCCAAGAAACCTTTTAGAAGTTATCCACTGATTTTTTAAGGAACTTCTCCAGAAACTCCTCCATGAATTTTTCCAGGAATGTTTTGAGGCTATTCCTTTAGAAAGCTCTTCATGGATTCTTCTAAAAAAAATATCAAGGGACTCCTTCCTAAATTCCTCCCGAATGCTGCAAGGATTTCCTTCAACGATTGTTTTAGGACTTATCCTAGGACTCCTTCTGGAATTTTATCTGGGATCTTCTTCCAAATTTTGTGTAGGTTTCCTCCAGAAAATTCTCTTGGAATTTTTCCAGTTTCCTCAGAAGTTTGCCCAGGGATTCCAGCAGGAATTCCAACTGTAAGTCCTCCAGGGATTCTTCCAAGCAGCACACATGCCACAGACGAGTCATGGCAGTGCAGGTTTTGTTTGCGCATTTCTGCAGAGAATCCTTCAGGAATTAACCCAGGGAATACTTTTTCAGACTTCTCCCAGGATTTGCACCCGGAATTTCTTTAGGAAATCCCTCCCGGAAATCCTTCTCAAATTCCACCAGACATTTCTTTTAGAATACAGTCCAGCGATTTGACCAGGAATTCCCTCTGGTAAA
This sequence comes from Aedes albopictus, assembly GCF_035046485.1. NCBI lineage: Eukaryota > Metazoa > Arthropoda > Insecta > Diptera > Culicidae > Aedes > Aedes albopictus. Next base: position 103,826,395 of record NC_085136.1, read on the forward strand.
TTCCAGGATTTTCCTGAAACTCCATTATTTAAGAGTTCTCCGGAAATACCTCCACGCAATTCTTCAAGAATTGCTCCAGGGATTCCCTTCAGAAATTCCTACTGGAGTACCTCGAGGGTCAAGAATTCTTCTGAGGATCCGTCCGGGAATACGTTAATTGTCATTTCTATAGGGTTCTGCGCTGACATGAGAGCTTGTTTACCGTTTCAAATATATGAGCCCCGGCATTTTCGGTTACCTCGAGTCTTCTTTTAATCGATGCACCCTGGATAGACAGCTTTCTTACCTGTAACGACAAAGGAAAGTACTTGAATTAGTAAAGATAATTTAAATTCTGGTTGAAACATTAATATAAAAAATTTACTTTTTAAGTCTCTTCTGTAGTAATGTAGAGAATGTAGGGAATGTAGATGGCGTCTGATACCATATAAGTAGTCTAAACATAAATCGCCGTAGCTTTTGATACACTCTACCAAACCTTTAGCATGTTTCTAACGTTATTTTTGGGGCCTTGAAATGTCTTCAGCTAGAGCCAGTATCGCCTACTCACAGCGATAATCACAAAAAAAGAAACCAATGAGAGTTGGCTACTTCTACTTGGGACTTAGAGGCATCTTCAATGTGTGAGTGTGGGTGATCTTCCATTTTTAGACGATAATTTCGCCTGCTACGTTAGTTTGTTGGTTCATGCAGGAAAAGGGGAGGAGGTGATGATGCCATTCGCCTGATTGCCAGATCGTATATACCACTGCGTGTAAGTCATGCTTTGTCATCGGGGTAATGGCTATGTGGCACAGGGTTCACGGTGGTGCGTGGATGTCAAGCCTAAAGAGATAGATTATGTGTTGAATACTTGTGACGATATTGCGGCACAGTTAGCTGGTTGAATAGCTTTTTCAACTCTTTTCTGGTTTAAGCGAAGGTTATAAACGTTATGAACTGGGTCTCCAGTTAGCCTAGTAGTTAAGGCTATGGATCGCCATTCCGGAGACGGCGGTTTCGATGGTATATGAAAAACATGTGCAGCTAGACCAGCTCAACAAGGAAGTCATACTCACACAAGGAACCAATAAGTTGGCTACTTGGGACTTGGAGGCATCTTCAATGTGTGAGTGTTGGTGATCTTCCATTTTTAGACGAGAATTTCGCCTGCTACGTTAGTTTGTTTGTTCATGCAGGGAAAGGGGAGGGGGAGGTGATGATGCAATTCGCCTGTTTGCCAGATCGTATATACCACTGCGTGTAAGTCAGTTCATGCTTTGTCATCGGGGTAATGGCAAGGTAGCAGAGGGTTCACGGTGGTGCGTGGATGCCAAGCCTAAAGAGATAGATTATGTGATGAATACTTGTGACGATATTGCGGCTGGTTGAATAGATTTTTCAACTCTTTTCTGGTTTAAGCGAAGGTTATGAACGTTATGAACGGGGCTCCAGTTAGCCTAGTGGTTAAGGCTATGGATCGCCAATCCAGAGAATGCGGTTTCAATGGTATATGAAAAACTTGTGCAGCTAGACCAGCTCTACAAGGAAGTCACGGAAAAATCGCTCTTTGTCGAATATTTAACATCTATCTATATATATATATATGACTTTTATATATATCTATATATATAAAAATGCAGTGGCATACGTGGGACCGCGCATAACTTGCGAACGGAAGGTCCGATTTTGGTCGTCTTAGTTTTGTTTTGTTAGTTTTCGCCCAAGGAAGGTTTATAGGTTCGGCATCGTAGCGCTGCAGGAGGTGTGTTGAACAGGATCCATGGTGCGAACGTTTAGAGGTAATCATACCATCTACCAGAGCTGCGGCAACACACGCGAGCTGGGAACAGCTTTCATAGTGATGGGTGATAATAAACGTACACAGCCCACACTCCGGAAGTACTGATGATGACAAGGACGCATTTTACGCGCAGCTCGAACGCGAGTACGAACGCTGCCCAAGCCACGACGTCAAGATCATCATAGGAGATTTAAACGCTCAGGTAGGCCAGGAGGAGGAATTCAGACCGACGATTGGTAAGTTCAGCGCCCACCAGCAGACGAACGAAAACGACCTACGACTCATTGATTTCGCCGCCTCCAAAAATATGGCCATACGTAGCACCTTTTTCCAACACAGCCTCCCTTATCGTTACACCTGGAGATCACCACAGCAGACGGAATCTCAAATCGACCACGTTCTGATTGACTGACGGCACTTCTCCGACATTATCGACGTCAGGACCTATCGTGGCGCCAACATCGACTCCGACCACTATCTGGTGATGGTCAAACTGCGCCCAAAACTCTCCGTCATCAACAATGTACGGTACCGGCGACCGCCACGGTACAACCTAGAGTGACTGAAACAACCGCATGTCGCCTCAGCATACGCGCAGAATCTCGAAGCCGCGTTGCCAGACGAGGGCGAGCTCGATGAGGCCCCTCTAGAGGACTGCTGGAGTACAGTGAAAGCAGCCATCAACGACGCAGCAGAGAGCACCATCGGGTACGTGGAACGGAATCGACGCAACGAATGGTTCGACGAAGAGTGCAGAACGGTTCTGGAGGAGAAGAACGCAGCGAGGGCGGTAATGCTGCAGCAAGGGACTCGACAGAACGTGGAACGTTACAAACAGAAGCGGAAACAGCAGACCCGCCTCTTTCGGGAGAAAAAGCGCCGCCTGGAAGAAGCGGAGTGTGAAGAAATGGAACTGCTGTGCCGTTCCCAAGAAACACGGAAGTTCAATCAGAAGCTCAACGCATCCCGCAACGGCTTCGTGCCGCGAGCCGACATATGCAGAGATAAAGACGGAGGCCTCTTGACGGACGGACGTGAGGTGATCGAAAGGTGGAAGCAGCACTTCGATCAGCACCTGAACGGCGTGGAGAACGTAGGCACGGGAGCCCACGGCAATGGAGGAAATGACGACGCCAGTGCAGCGGAGGACGGAAATGAACCAACTCCCACGCTGAGGGAAGTTAAGGATGCCATTCACCAGCTCAAAACCAACAAAGCAGCTGGTAATGGATGGTATCGCAGCTGAACTCATCAAGATGGGCCCAGAAAAGTTGGCCACCTGTCTGCATCGGCTGATAGTCAGAATCTGGGAAACCAAACAGCTACGGAGGAATGGAAGGAAGGGGTAATCTGCCCCATTCACAAGAAAGGCGACTATTTGGAATGTGAGAACTTCAGGGCGATCACTATTTTGAATGCTGCCTACAAAGTGCTATCCCAGATCATCTTCCGTCGTCTGTCACCTAAAGCGAATAAATACGTGGGAAGTTTCTGAAATCATCCTTCGTTACGACAGGAAGTTATCAAGCCGACTCCATCGACGGCCGGTCCACAACGGACCAGATCTTTACCGTACGGCAAATCCTCGAGAAATGCCGTGAATACCAGGTCCCAACGCATCACCTGTTTATCGACTTCAAAGCGACATACGACAGTATTGACCGCGCAGAGCTATGGAGAATCATGGACGAAAACGGCTTTCCTGGGAAGCTGACTAGACTGATTAAAGCAACGATGGACGGTGTGCAAAACTGCTTAAGGGTTTCGGGTGAACTATCCAGTTCATTCGAATCTCGCCGGGGACTGCGACAAGGTGATGGACTCTCATGCCTACTCTTCAACATCGCTCTGGAAGGTGTGATGCGACGAGCCGGGCTCAACAGCCGGGGAACGATTTTCACAAAATCCGGTCAATTTGTGTGCTTTGCGGACGACATGGACATTATTGCCAGAACATTTGGAACGGAGGCACCCGCCTGAAACGCGAAGCAGCAAAGGTCGGGCTGGTGGTGAATGCCTCAAAAACAAAGTACATGCTGGTAGACGGAACCGAACACGACCGGATCCGTCTGGGTAGTAATCTGCCGTGTGCAGCATAGTTAGTCCCATGTTAATAGGGATTCCCATAGAACATGGGACAACTATGCTGCCCACGGCAGTAATGTTACGATAGACGGGGATACTTCCGAGATGGTGGAGGAATTCGTCTACCTCGAATCCTTACGGACGACTGACAACAACGTGAGTCGTGAAATTCGAAGGCGCATCATCAGCGGAAGTCGGACCTACTACGGGCTCCAGAAGAAACTGCGGTCGAAAAAGATTCACCCACGCACCAAATGCACCATGTACAAAACGCTAATAAGACCGGTAATCCTCTACGAGCACGAGACATGGACCATGCTCGAGGAGGACCTGCAAGCACTCGGAGTATTCGAGCGACGCGTGCTAAGAACGATCTTCGGCGGTGTGCAGGAAAACGGTGTGTGGCGGATAAGGATGAACCACGAGCTCGCTGCACTTTACGGCGAACCCAGCATCCAGAAGGTGGCCAAAGCCGGAAGGTTACGGTGGGCAGGGCATGTTGCAAGAATGCCGGACAACAGAGAGCAGATGGGCGGACCAGGTGGAGCGTGACCTGGCGAGCATTGGGCGCAACCGAGGATGGAGAGCGGCAGCTACAAACCGAGAATTGTGGCGTACTATTGTTGATTATGTCTTGTTGAACAAATAAATGTATGTGTGTATGTATGTATCAATTGGCATTTTTCGAAGGTAGTCCGAAACATTTACATTAAATATTCAAAGAAAGAGCGATTTTCCGTGACTTTCTTGTAGAACTGGTCAAGTCGCACAAGTTTTTCATAGACCATATTCTCAGGTTAAGCGTCTAAAATGAGCTGGATGTGGTTGAATTTAGATATGTCGAAAAGACATTTTCAGCACTGTTACTTCTACCCTGGAATCCTTGCTTGAAAATAATAGGGGAACTGGGGATAAGACGCCCACGTTAAGGAAGAGTCCAATTTTAACCACGTAACATTTCATAATAAACACTTTTTTGCCACTAACATGAAGCACCAGCATGTTTCCTTCCAAATGGAAGAAACCATCAATCAGTTTTATGTTTTAATACTAAAAAATTTAAAGTTGAAAAAAAGTTTGATTTTTAGTTTTAATGCGGCGTAAAACGCGCCACTAGCCAAATAAAACATGCCAAATTGTATACATATTCTTGCACGTCTGGTTTATTTTTAACTGTTATTGTTCGTGAATGGTATACAGTCATTACATAATTATAGATCACCTGTAATTATGGGTCAAATCCATCACTGTGCCGTTTAACAGTGAGCTGTTTTCTCAATAATAACTACAAAATTATGCACGGCTGTGTGATTAGTGAACTTATTTATAGTAAAAATGTGCTATTGCTTGGTTCCAACTTGTGTTCTACAAAATTTATGCCAGAATTAGGATCTATGACTATTATAAGGTAATTAACTAGGGGTGGGCATTTTACCCCACACATGCCTCAGAAGTTTGGACCCTTTTAAAATAGCTATAAGGGTCAAATTTGATACTTTTTCCGCTTGGTACACAAAGAATAGGAATGTGCTAAACATTTTGTGGGGATAGCAATAAACAAATCTTTTAAATGATGTAAAAAAGTCCAAAAATTTAACTGGCATTACATCAAAAGCAACAAAAATCTTTTTTTAGTTTTTGTACATTTTTTTAGTAAAAATATGTAAACTTAGATGTAAAGAAGCATTGTTATTTTTATGTTAACGATTATAGTTGAAAAAGTACTGAAAATAACGTGGTTTGCCTAAAACAAGGGTGTAAATTATTCCACTATCCATAGCTCCAGGTAAACCCAGTAACAACATTCAAATCGTCCAGATCCCTAGGCTAATTTGCTCATACTATCAATTCGCGGAATTACCCATCTCTGGCACAAGCGCGCAACAGGAACTTCCAGTCCACCACTGCAGTGTAGTGTAGAAATGTATTTGCGTTGCTGCACCAATGAATGGCACAAAAACATGCGATCGACGACGACAGTAGGTAGGTACGATCGGAAAGCAATGAAAAAAGAGTAAATGGCACATTTTACCTCCGTCGCGAGACAATTACCACTTGTCAACATCGCCCGCCGGTAGATGCCGCGAACTGATGAACTGCGAGCAAGCACAACACACCTCGGTCGGTACTAGTACGAGTACCGAGTGTCGCCCGTCGCCGCTCATGATGATGATGATCGTATCGACACAACCGTATTTCCGGTCCTCTACACTGACTGACGAGATCAACGTGCGTGTTTTCTCCCATTTTTCCGCCAACTAACTGACCGGAATGTACCACGCTGTAAACTTGTTTTTTTCTTTATCCGATCGATTAGCCAGCGCGAAAACAGGTCGCCCTCCCTCTGCTCTCATTGCAATGGTGCAGTGCTAACTTGCGCAGCAGATCACTGTTCGTTCACAGTTTCAAACTAAACCGTGGAAATCCGGAAGCTGGAAGCTTGATTTTTTCCGATTGAATGAATTCGCGGAACGCGAAAACACTCTCTTCACGTTTTTTATGGATTGGACTGAGCCGAAATGTGTAGGGAAAGGACTAGAGCATCTGGTTAGACGGACATCTGGAGTTCGAAAGGTGGAAGCAGCACTTCAACAAACATCTAGTACGATTGATTGTTCAGTATAATCCATCGTACTAGGTGTTTGTTGAAGTGTTGCTTCTACCTTTCGACCTCCAGATCCAGACTTCCATCTAACCAAATGCTCTCGGCGATATCTCAAGAGCAATAAATCAGCTAACGAATGGTATCTCCGTCGAAGTCATCAAGTTGGGTCCACCAAATGTTGAGTAATGGGAGGGGAACCGATGTTAGATGAACAAGCTTATAAAAACAGAACCGATCAGAAGTATTTCTAAAGTAAAAATCAATAATTTACATGATCTCTGATAGGTGTCTAGGTATATCAGACAGTGTTCCACAATAGGGACGGAAGCTGACGCACTACACAATTCACAACAACCTGGGGACAACAATGAATGAGAACATTTTCGTCTTATCGAAGGAATTCTATCAAAACGACGACGTATCAGGCTCGTGTGCAGTACATAATACAATAATGCAGGAAAACACAAAAGGAACGGGTTGCAGTTTCTCACGTTTCTAAGAAGCACTCTTGATACGTCTACTTAGTGCTTACAGTCACGACGTTGAATAGTTTTAATTATACACCCGACAATTGGATGCTGCTTTTGTTCTCCGAATGTAGTATTGCTACCGGTTGATTCTAGCTACTTTGAATGCGCCTTTCAGAACGCACCTTCGATGTTTATGACCTTTCCGAACTTCTATAGGTGCACTTCAATTGTTTATGCCATTACAGATTTCGAACGGATCAGGTGCATTAGAAGTCCGTTTGCAGAGTCACCGCTGAAAAAAACCACCGAGTTCTAACACTCACATTTACCTACCTAGCTGACGTCAGTGAACAGCAAATATCGTGCAAAAAAGCTCGACCCGACTGAATTGGTGGCTTGTGCTTGGCGTGTGCGCTTGATTCACTCCCCCCATCGCCACGTTCATTTGGTAGCCAACCGCGTTTAAATGTGGGAATGGCGCACAGTCAGTGGCACAGTCGAATTTGGAGGTGGACATAACGTCAACTGAAACCTCCGCTAAATCGCTGCGCTGATTTATTTTATTGATGGCTGGAAGATTTTTTTGTGGATTTCTCGACAAAATCCCTAAATGGGAAACTCTTCGATGAAATAAAATTTCATAAATTCTGTTAAATACTCGAACAATATACCACTGTGCCGTACTCTGCATGAAAATGCCTCGTACTGTGCTTCAATGAGGCCAATGATAACACCCTTGATTGCGCCTATACAATTTGGGTGAGATACGCACCCATATAAAAAAGTGGATCACAGATGCGACCTGGAAGAAAACTGAGGAGCAAAGGAATGAAATGTTTACGTACGTTTATGGTTTACGTCACGTGTAAATTCCTAATTTTTTAAGAGTGTGGTTGTCTTCGAAGATCCACGCTGGAGCATTGGTTTCTGTACCCGAAGTCCTTCGTCGCAACGAAATAAGTAGCCTGATTTTAATTTTCGGTATTTCACATTTCCGGCCCAGTCTCCAACCACGTACCTTTAATATCACCTTTTTCTCTTCTATGCAAGGGGAGGGGAGGAGATAATCAGCTCAACATACACCTGAACAGGGAGTTTCAGCTAGTGTAAGGTTAAGAACCGCCTATTGCAACCAAAGTAGAAGTCAGGGCTAATAGGTCTCCGTTCCACTAAACAACATAGGCCTTTTCAGTTGACAATTCCGTGTATGCCACTGTTTACAACTGCCAAACAAAAGCGCAAACGCTGACCTGTCATTTTCATAGGAGAACTGTCAAAGACCCCCCAAATCAGCTGTTTTTAAACGTCTACTGATTAGGCCTATTCCCATTGCCGTCAAACCCTTCGTCTCTTCGGAATCACCTGCAGCAACGAACATCGATGACTCGCTTTGGAAAGTCCGGCATGGTAGCATGCTGGCGCTTAACCAGTTTCCCGAGTGGGGGTTCACCTTGGAAGGCGGGCAGGATCAACCCTACGCCTGCGCCCAACTGTTTTGCAGGTATCAAGAACTGATGCCTACGTGCAACCAGATCTGACCTGCTGAAGGCAAGGATATCACTACTCTTCAGGCCCTATCAGCTGCACCAGAAGGTTGCTGATAGTAGTAGGGTCCCCACCTGCCCGTCTCTTACCGGGGACCTCGGGCTCGGATCCAACCCAGTAGGCCGACGCCACGACAGGAACGCTACCAGGACTTCCTCTCCGCCGCCATTTAATCGCTGTAATGGTCGATCTCGACCACAGGGCACCGGTATGACCTACGAAGCCGACTCCGAACCCCTGGACTACCCTTGTACCGCATCTGAACTAGCCATTCTCCGAGTCCACGCGCCATCTCTTCTGTAGCTCCAAGACGATGTGGGTGATAGCCGTTGAAATGACATTCCAACCAAACTCATCCCAACACATCCTCTAGACAAGATTGTCGGAGTTGTGTACTCTCCACATGCGACAAGCATGCGGTCACGCATTGTGCGAAAACGCCGGCACACGAACAAAACGTGTTTCGCCGTTTCCTCTAAACCATTGCACACTGGGCATTCGGGAGAATCCGCCCGAAACGGTGTAGATACTGTCGGAAGCAACCATGACCTGAAAGGACCTGTGTCAGGTGGAATGTAACTTCCCCATGGCGCCTATTAATCCAACTATCTACCCTCTAACCTATGGGTCCCCCTTCCTTTGGTGGAACTGTCCCACGAGCGCTTCGATTTGACCATAGAGGCTATCCTGACAGTCCTGCGTATGCCTCTTGTGCCGCGCATTTCGAAGCACTCCATATCCTCACTGATAAGGATGCCGATAGGCACCATACCAGTAATGATGCAGAGAGCGTCGTGTGACACGGTACGGTACGCGCTCGCAACCCTCAGGCACATAAGCCTGTAAGTACTTTCCAGCTTCCGTCGGTAGCATTTAGTACTTAGCGCAGTGCCCCACGCCGGGCCGCCATACCTAAGTATGGACGTAGCAACACTAGCCAGAAGCTTGCACTTACTGGTATACACCGCAGAGCTATTGGACATAATCCGGGACAGTGCCGCTATAGCTGTGGAGGCTTTTTTACAGGCATAATCGACGTGGCTACCGAAGGTAAGCTTATCGTCGATCATCACGCGCAAATCCGTCAATCTCCACTTCAACTGGGTACTCTAACCTCAACACCTCGTCGTACATGACATTCCATAACACTGAACCCAGGATGGAACCTTGCGGGACTCCTGAGGTTATGTGAAAGCACTTCCGACCCACCTCCGTGTTGTAGAATCTTGTACAGGTACTCCGGTATCCCCAGACGCAAGAGCGCATCGGCAATAGCAGACCAGCTGGCGCTATTAAATGCATTCCTTACATCCGGTGTCACTACCGCGCAGAAGCGAATTCCCCTCCTCTTAGGCTCGAGTGCTTTCTCGGCGGTTTTTGTAACCGACAAGATAGCGTCTACGGTGGACCTCCCCTTAAGGAAGCCGTACTGGTTGCTCGAAAGACCATTTTCGCCCTCGGTGAACCTCAACATTCTATTGAGGATGATCTTTTCGAGCACCTTCCCCGCCGTGTCAATCAAGCATATTGGTCTATATGCCGACGGGTCTCCGGGTGGTTTCCCCGCCTTTGGAAATAGTACCAGGCTCTGCCTCTTCCAAAATTCAGGGAAAACTCCCTCATTCAGGTTTTTTTTCACCTGACCTGACCTGAACATCCCGGGAGCATATGCCAATAGATACTTTTAAGGACAAGTTCGGAACTTCGTCCGGACCACGGGCCTTACCTGCGCTTATGGACTATCATCGGCTCATACGAAAGAAGGCCAACAACTAGGAACATGACGCAGAAAAAGCTCCTCGATGATCCCCTCCAACATCTCCGGGGCCTACTCTACAATGTAATGACTCCTGGCCCCTCTTGTCTTGGCCATCACGGTCATGTAGGCTGGCATCATCCCACGGATTCGCATTAGCATTTTAACAGAGACCCTCACAGCAGGCCCTTATCTCAATCGTCAGCGCGATTTCAGCATCGGCGGACACTACCCACCATTAATTTTGCTTTCCCTCAGTTCGTGCTCACTGCATCCGCCGCCTAGCCTGTGGGCAGGCGCGGCACAGGTCCGCAATTGCTTGAGTCCACCAGTAAGCATTTATAGGGTGGACTTGCCTGCGCAAGGTCGCATCGCACACACGCGAGAGCACCGCTATCAGCTCATCCCCGCACAAACCGACTAGGTTTCGCTCAAGGCGGAGCACCTCCCTAAATACCTCGCCATTGAAATATCATGTCTTCCAACTACGGAGGTTTGGTCTTGGCTTGGCCGCCTCTTCCTCTACGCGGTGCCTGCTATTGTTGACACTGTAGCGAACCGCCAGGTGATCGCTGCCACTGTGAACACATCCATCGTCTACTTCGAACTACTTGTTAGGCCAGGACCACAAAAGGTAAAGTCGATGATCGACTCCGCTCCGTTCCGACTAATGGTACTTTTGGTACCGACATCAGTCAGATTGACATCTAGCATAGCCAATGCTTCTAGCATAGATCCAATTCCGCTGGTTTGTAAAACGGCTTCTCCATTCCACGAGCCAGGCATTGAAGTCACCCGCTATTGCCACCGGCCTTCGCCCTGTCAGCACGGTCGTCGTACAGTCCAGCATTTGCATAAACTACTCTATCGACCACCGCGGAGGCGCATAACAGCTACAGAAAAAGACCCCGTTTACTTTGGCGACCACGAAACCCTCATAGGTAGTAGACCCCAACTCCTAGATGAGGTATTTACCTGTATTTACCGGTCGTCCATATCGCCGCCATTTTTCTGAACCCATCCGCGACCCAGTTGTCGTTGCCGGCGGGTACTCGATATGGGTCCGCTATGATGGCGATATCCGTCTCCCACTCAGAAACTGCCTGACAAAGCAGTTGCTGAGCCGCGTCACAGTGGTTCAGGTGGCAGGTTCAGTGAAGGCCGGGCATTTTGGACCTCCCGTTGGGCGCTTGCTATTCACGAATTTCCCGATACAAATCCGACAAATGGGTGGACTCGAGCAGCCTTGTGCTTTATAGCCTTCAGCGCCGCATCTCCTACACACTACACAGTTTGTTGCTGTCAGGGCCTTTGCAGTTTCATGACTTGTGTCCTGGCTCCAGACGCCTGAAGCAAACCCCCGGTGGCTCGTGGAATGTACGATGACATACGCACCAGCCTACCTTAATCCTCCCTACTTTAACGAACTTTTTTACGTCCGCCACAGGAAACCGAACCAAAAAGCTACATGTGTCCCTACCGGCCACCTGCACCACGCACTGTTGCCGCAGTGCCGTGACGAGCTCTTCCACTTCGGTGACCTCGTCTAGGTTTATTGATGACGAGTACGTCGCCCTTCTCACGCTTGGCACCCCCCCTACTGTGCCTTGGCTTGGCGTCCTTCACTTCTACCAGCGGTTTCGTCTTCCTCTTCCTCCGATCCACATTAGTCCAAGGAGGGTCCTCCTTTTGGTTCGCCCTACACTGTGGCTACTGAGGGCCTACCACGGTCGCAACCCCTTGTTCCCATCATTCCGGGACGTGCCAGCCTTTTCAGGCCCAGCCTCCCCAGCATTCCGGGAACCTTGGCTGGGGTCCGACTTACCGGCATTGCTGCCGACCATAAGCGCCAACATGTGACGTATTTGGGGTGGGGGGGGGGGGGGGCAAAACTCTTCAAAATTGAACAAAGTTCAACTTTTTTCGGCCAAATGCACTAGTTTCCACGTGAAAATGCCTAATTAGGATAAACGGCATCGAGTTTGACAGTATTTTATTAGTTTTGAGTGGCCTTGCCCCCCCCCTCCCCCCAACTACGTCACAAGTTGGCGCGTATGCTGCCGACCTTCGGGGATATTGAGGACAAACGTCTTAAAATCCCGCATCAAAAGTGCATCAGAACTTCAGACGCACAAATCTCAAGAAGCAAGCTTCAAACAACAGTGTATTTTATTATTCTGTTCTTGCTCACTTGTAATAAGCTTAAAATGAGAAGCTCAGGTGCGCTGGTTTTGTTTACGAAGAGATTTGTGCCCTTGAAATCGTGAGTAGGTGCCAAAGTCGGCCATTGTGGCGGCCATTTTGGGATTCTAACAAGTCTGTCCTTAAACCCCTGGCTTATCGGGCACCGCCAGCCAGCTCCTGACCTGACGGCTGCCTCGCCCGCTTCTGCGAGTGCTAGTCACGAGCATTCGCCTTTGCCACACTTCTTGGACTGCCTGCGAAAGCGAATGCCTCCGTTTGGGTAAACTTCGACACCTTCTCCTTCACAGGTCCCGCCGCTGCTACAGTCATTATCGCGAGTATCGCGTGTTCCTGCTTGGCCACATCCATCGACACCTAGGGCTCCCATCTGACCGGCAGTGAAAATCAGGACATTTCATATATTTTCCCAAAAATGAGTAAAACTCATATCGGATTTGTTATGAAATTTTCGCCAAAATATGTTCAAAATCAGGACATGTCCTGCTTAATCAGGACGGACGGATCGACTTCGTGGACGCAAAGTCGATGATTTTGCCAAGCTGCTGCTCAGCCACCTCAATTGCGGGCAGTCCTTTCTTTTCCTTTTTTTCCTAATTTATCTTCTGACCATACTAAAATTCAGCTCATTGCTACAAATCTAGTACTTCACCGATCGTGTCCTATAGTCTATTTTACGAAACGACAACAGTGTTGATATTGATATTAACTTGGGCTTGGGCGCAACCTCCTGTCAAATTTTCATTCATGAAATGAGCGATCAGCTGATCCGAAACGTCTCGTAAAATGGCTTATTATAATGTTGTGCTAGAGCGTACACGGAGAAACGAAAGTACCCAAAAGTGAGTCCATTCCACTCAACTTCGAGGTGGCGTGCGGGTGCCAATTTTGAGTTGATGGAGTCGATGTTGAGGTAGGCGTATACGGCCAAAGTTTATTTATTTATTTATTTCGTCAAACATACCGTAGACTACAATTTCACTTAACTATATCACTTAATAACTATAGGGCACTGCATTGTTTTGATTTTGTATGAGATTTTGACGTTTCTTGGCCTTGTTGTTTACAAAATTTCTGTAAGAGTGAAAGAGAAGGAGAGAATTTCATGCAGTGCACTATATTCTATTATGTGATGCTAGGTCATTAGGCCGAATGGTCATTAGGCCGAATGGTCATTAGGCCGAATAATCATCAGGACGAATTGAAAGTTAGCCGTTGTTTTTACCTTTTCCAACAATTTTTGCCAAAAACTAGTTTAACAATGAAACTAGAAAGAATAGCCTATGTTTTAAAGAAGGAAAAATTTATGAATTGAATATCAGCAGTTTCAGCGCCAAAAACTATTTTAGCAATGATACTAGAAAGAACAGCCTATATTCAAAAGAAGGAAAAATTCATGGGTAAAATATCAGTAGATTCAGCATCAATAAAGTATCTTCGTGCCTGTCACACGATACACACATGCAAAATGGTCATTTGCAGAGGAAGCTCTCAGTTAATAACTGTGAAAGTGTGGAAGTGAAGCTGAGAAGCAGGCTTTGTCTCAGTGGGGACGTAACGGCAAGAAGAAGATCCAATGGCCTTTCGGCCTGATGATCATTCGGCCTAATGACCTTTGGCCGAATGGCCTGACACCATTATAAAGGTTCATCATTCGATTCAAAGGACCAAATTTCGCATAATCTGTTCTATGTTTGTTTAGAGCAAATATATTACGACCTCTCAATAGTCTATACATGATAGTAAGTTGGCGGAGTCGATGCGTTGAGGTATTAAATCATTTATAAATGAAACCATGGCTAATTCGCAACGCTCTTTCAAAGTTTGAATATCTAGAAGCATGCATCTAGCCTCATATGAAAGCAGTGGAAATGTTGACCAACCTAATTTGCGTAAGGTATACAGGAGGAACTGCTTTTGTATTGATTCTATTCGATCCACATGTGTTACCGTAAGCCAGGGTCAAATTGATCAGCGGGGTGAAATTGATCATTCGGCTACTACATTGTAATTCCATACTAGGAACTCTTAAGCGTCGTAATGATCTTAAACTTTTTACGTCATCTGGTCCGTAGATGATGAGAGATGAGTGTAGAATTTTATTTTTGTAGAAAAAAGTTAGTTTTGCCATAATTTTTCAGGAATTTGCAATGTATTACTCATTTAGCTGAAATCATGGCTACTAAACAATCGATTGCTAATAGGACTTCCCGTAAATTCTCTGTTTTCACATTTTTGTGGAACCTTGGTTGGAAAGTTATTTAGCTAATAAGAACATGAAATAGTTAAAAAAAAAGTTCATTTTATATTGAAATAGTCATTTATTGTGATATAAATCACTTAATTAAAAAGAAATTGCCTACCTTAAGGCGTTTAAGAGGAAATTTCAAAATTTAATGTTGCATTCTAAGTATTAAATTCACTAGTTGTAAGATTTTAAACGCGTTATTCGTTTTTAGAAAAGCAAAATTAAGCGGAGAAGGAAATTTTACTTTCCTACCAATGCTTAATTGTATACTGATCAATTTCGCCCCAAAGTGACATTTCTATTTTTTTTTTAATTTGGAGTTATTTAACTTAAAGTTTAAATTTGTTGAACAAAATTCTGTCACATAGTTCCATGGAGATCCACTGGGTACTGGTTTTACAGAAATTCTTTTGGCAATATTTGAATTGGCACTGATGTTATCCGCAAAAGTGATCAATTTGACCCCGGATTACGGTACCATGTAGGGAGACCATACTATGCTACAGTATTCTAGAACTGATCTTACATAAGCGACGTACAATGTTTTAATCGTGTATGGGTCCTGAAAGTTGTAGCTAAAACACTTAAGGACAGACTTGTTAGAATCAAAGTTAGAATCCCAAAATGGCCGCCACAATGGCCGTCTTTGGCACCTACTCACGACTTTGAAAGCACAAATCTCTTCGTAAACAAAACCAGCGCGCCTGAGTTTCTTATTTTAAGCTTTTTAAAAGTGAGCAAGAACAGAATAATAAAATGCACTGTTGTTTGAAGCTTGCTTCTTGAGATTTGGGCGTCTGAAGTTCTGATGCACTGTTGAAGCGGGATGTCAAGACGTTTGTCCTTAATGAAGCTTAACATATTAGTTGCTTTATGAGTGATAGCGTTATACGGCCAAAGTACCTAGAGTCGAAGTTCTTTTTACTCAACCGTCAGTTACTCAACTTTCGGTACTATGTCACTTACTCAATTTTGGCTTCCCGCTTCGAACTCGCAAAGTTGGGTTGTTTTGCTATTCAATCTTTGACAACAATAAGAAGAGCGAATGAAAGAGGATGGAAAAAAGAACTTAAAAGTGAGTTTAAAAATACACAGATATGGGTTCTCTTGTTTTTCGGTGTAGGGATTTCACGCAGCAGTTTCCGGAGCGAGTCCGGTTGGTGACATATTTTTTTTAATCATCTGGATTTGCTCCATAAGAACATCAAGCTACTCAAATGAACTCCTAAGAACTTGAAAGTTCTGGCAAAGTTCCGAGTAGCATCTTAAGCAGCTTTCGCGCGAAGTTCCAGCAAGACTCATTGTTAGCCCCTTAAGCAGCCAGACAGTTCCATTTGGAACTTTATCTGAACTTTTCCGAACTTGAATGTGTATTTCGTCCGATTCGGCGATTTTGGTGATAAATGATAGAAAATATCTATGACTACCAGGACGTAGCAGCTATGTAGCTTGATACCGGTTCGCCTAACCGTAACTTGGGCTTAAATTGAAGCGACTGTTTTAACCTTTTGGAGCCGATTTTTTTCGCCGCTGTCGACGCAACCTCGCTGGTGTCGAACACGTTTGTTATGCTCGGTTTCATCGCCGGGGTCATATATGACCCCTTCGGCTCCAAAGGGTTAAAAGGACCTGAAAACACGTCCAACGTTTTCTTTAAGTTCCTAACATAGGCATCAGAACATTCAGATGTTCAAACTTAAAAGTGCCTTATTTCGAAGCTCTAATCAATTTTGTCACTAAATTTCGGTTTCTGATCCATTGTTCGAGGGAGGAGGTGGACTTTGTCGACCAAAACCGGCATCTAAGCGGACTCAGGGGCCTATTATTCAGCAGAGAGAAAAAATTTACCAGCCCCATTAGCTATTCATTGTGTTTTGTTTCGGGTCTGAACCCGGTTGGTGCATGCCGGTGGACGATCATCATCTGCGTCTACAAAATGTACGTACGTACGTACTTACTCTGATGACGACTGGCTGACTGTTGTAGTGTGCGGTGGTTGTTGGATAGATGGAAAGTATTTAATCACGTTACGTACGTACGTCTTTTCCATCCACACCACTTTAGGGGGCTCTCTGTTGTTGATTGTTGGCTGGTTGCATTGCAGCTCGCTGCTGCGCTGCGCTATTGAAGGGCTATTGACGCGAGCAGCCAGACAATTTGATTTGCATAGTGCATTGGTCTAGGTGTGTGCTGTGCGCGCGCGGTTAATATTCATTAGATTTGTCTAGCGGTTAGGAATTCATGTAGGTAACAAGTACATATCCCACTGCGGGAGCAGTAGAAGCACTTACTAGCCAAACCTAGCCACTAGTTGGTGAGCTAAGAGCACTGCTATTTGCGGTGCTGCTGGATGATTGAATGGTACCCAGAAGTGCCTACCGGTTAGACCGGAGTGCAAGCGCAGAACCGGCATTTGGTGGTGCGGTGTTGTTGTTGTTGGGGGATTTCCCAGCAGTACGAGACAACACAGAGCAGAGAGATCATTGCTGGTGGAGAAACGAAACGTGACAGGCTTCGAGAATCGGCGTTCATAGCCATGTAGATGTTGCCTTACTAAAGTAGAGATGTCGATGATGCTACTTGGAAATCATCAGCAACAATTATTCTGCATCAAGTCAGAACGCTGGATGTTAAAAAGCCTTTCGTTGTAATAATGTAAAGAACACGGTAGAAAACCAAGTGAATTAGAATATATAACTTCTTCAACTGTCACATAAATAAATGTGATTTATTTTATGTGAACTCACTGTGCTAGGATGAATGAAACAGTGGCTAGTCCGAATAATCGCACATTTTTCAGTGTCAGTGGTGCACTAACTTATTCTATGCTGTATCTGAAAGTAATCTATCTAGAAAAGGATGCATAACCACTCCTTTTCTCGATTTTCTACATCTCCACATTTTTATCCAGAATCGAAATCTTTACTCATGATGGTTAAACTAATCGGTGGGCATCACTGCATTTTGCAGTGAAACAAAGTAGCCATGATTTCAGAGTGCTGTCTTTGGCGCCATATGCAGCAATGTTGCCTGCTGGGAAGCTGGAGGATTATTGCTAAAATTCGTCCAGTTGGATGCAAATCAATAACTAATTAATGACGCGTCCGATTTGAATGCGGTCTTCGGCAAAGTTGTAGCTGATAGAGTAGTCTAGGAGTGCCAAGGGTCAACTAATCCTCTAGGGCACTTGGGGAAATGCTACGGTCGATTGAATGAAAAACATCGTTTTCTCATAGTAATTCCCATACAAACTTTGAAGGGCTTGTGCAGTCTCAATTTTCAACCAAATGAGCTCAAATTTTAGAAGAAGGTATAGAATCTGGTTACGAATCGAAAAAGCGGTATGGAGCAAAAACGATTTTTGCACCACACTAATACATATATCCAGAGATATGCAAAATTTTAGAATACTTGCTTCAGAGAAGATGTTCTCCACATCCATACCTTGTTCATAGTGGACAATATAGTTTGTGACTGATTCACTAGGTGGCGTAAACGATGCTGCAAAGACTACATATTGTCACGAGCTATGAGCTTCATTTCCAATGCGAAAAAAAAAATATTTCCCTGGAATCTTGACAAAGTTATTGAGTTGTTAATCAATATAATAATACAACGAATACTATGCAATATGGGTAATGACTATCTATCGAAAGGGTTTGATTCATCATTTCATTTATTCATGTATTTAGTTGACATCAAATTCATGATAACACTGAATCAACAATTTGCCGTCATGATACTCGATTTGCAGCTGTAGCACTCCAACGTCCACCGTCCAACGCTCAACGCTCGCCAGATCACGCTCTACCTGGTCCGCCCATCGTGCTCTCTGCGTTCCACGCCTTCTTGTACCAACCGGATGGTTAGCAAACATCCACTTTGCAGGGTTGTTGTCCGGCATTCTTGCAACATTCCCTGCCCACCGTATCCGTCCAGCTTAAGCCACTTTCAGGATGTTGGGTTCACCCTAGAGTGCAGCGAGCTCGTGGTTTAACCTTCTACGCCACACACCGTTCTCCTGCACGCCACCGAAGATCGTCTTTAGCACGCGTCGCTCGAAAACTCCGAGTGCTTGAAGGTCCTCCTTGAGCATCGTCCATGTCTCGTGTCCGTAGAGAACCACCGGTCATATTAGCGTCTTGTACATGGTACATTTGGTGCGGGGGTGAATCTTCTTGACCGCAGTTTCTTCTGGACCCCATAGTAGGCCCGACTTCCGCTGATGATGCGCCTCCGAATTTCACGACTCGCGTTGTTGTTAGCCGTCAGTAAGGATTCGAGGAAGACGAATTCCTCCACCATCTCGAAAGTATCCCCGTCTATCGTAACATTACTTCCCAGACGGGTCCGGTCGTGTTCGGTTCCTCCTACCAGCATGTACTTTGTACCGTTCCAAATGTTCTAGCAATAATTTCCATGTCGTTTTGTGAAAATCGAGCCCCGGCTGATGAGCCCGGCTCGTCGCATCACACCTTCCAGAGCGATGTTGAAGAGAAGGCATGAGAGTTCGTCACCTTGTCGCAGTCCCCGGCGAGATTCGAATGAACTGGATAGTTCACCCGAAACCCTTAAGCAGTTTTGCACACCGTCCATCGTTGCTTTAATCAGTCTAGTCAGCTTCCCAGGAAAGCCGATTTCGTCCATGATTCTCCATAGCTCTGTGCCGTCGATACTGTCGTATGCCGCCTTAAAGTCGATGAACAGGTGGTGCGTTGGGACCTGGTATTCATGGCATTTCTGGAGGATTTGCCGTACGGTGAAGATCTAGTCTGTTGTCGACCAGCCGTCGATGAACCTGGCTTGGTAACTTCCCACGAACTCATTTACTTTAGGTGAAAGACGATGGAAGATGATCTGAGAAAGCACTTTGTAGGCGACATTTAAAATGGTGATCGCTCGAAAGTTTTCACACATTAACTTGGCGCCTTTCTTGTGGATGGGACATATTATCCCTTCCTTCCACTCCTCTGGTAGCTGTTCGGTTTCCCAGATCTTAACTACTAACTGGTGCAGACAGGTGGCCAACTTTTCCGGGCCCATCTTGATGAGTTCTGCTGCGATACCGTCCTTACTAGCCTGTTGTTTTTTAACTGGTGGATGGCATCCTTAACTTCCCTCAGCGTGGGAGTTGGTTCGTTCCTGTCCTCTGCTGCACCAAAATAGTCATTTCATCCGCTAACTTGCTCCCCCGTGTCTACATTCTCTTCGCCATTCAGGTGCTCGTCGAAGTGCTGCTTTCACCTTTCGATCACCTCACGTTTGTCCGTCAGGAGGCTCCCGTCCTTATCCCTACAGATTTCGGCTTACGGCACGTAGCCTTTGCGGGATGCGTTGAGCTTCTGGTAGAACTCACGTGTTTCTTGTGAATGGCACAGCAGTTCCATTTCCTCACACTCCGCTTCTTCCAGGCGGCGCTTTTTATCCCGGAAGAGACGAGTCTGCTGCTTCCGCTTCTGTCTGTATCGCTCCACATTCTGTCGGGTTCCAAGCTGCAGCATTACCGCCCGCGCTGCATCCTTCTCCTCCAGAACCGCTCTGCACTCCTCGTCGAACCAATCGTTTCATCGACTCCGTTATACGTACCCGATAGTGCTCTCATCTGCGTTGTTGATGGCTGCTTTGACTGTACTCCAGAAGTCCTTTAGAGGGGCCACATCGAGCACACCCTCGTCCAGCAACGCTGCCTCGAGATTCTGCGCGTATGCGGTGGCGACATCCGGTTGCTTCAGTCGCTCTAGATCGTACCGGGGCGGCCGCCGGTACTGTACATTGTTAATAACGGAGAGTTTTGGGCGCAGTTTAACCAACACCAGGTAGTGATCAGAGTCGATATTAGCGCCACGATAGGTCCTGACGTCGATAATGTCGGAGAAGTGCCGTCCATCAACCGTAACGTAGTCAATTTGCGATTCCGTTTGTTGTGGTGATCTCCAGGTGTAACGATACGGGAGGCTGTGCTGGAAGAAGGTGCTACGAATGACCATGTTCTTGGAGGCGGCGAAATCGATGAGGCGTAGGACATTTTCGTTCGTCAGTTGGTGGGCGCTGAACTTTCCAATCGTCGGTCTGAATTCCTCCTCCTGGCCTACCTGAGCGTTTAGATCCCCTATGATGATCTTGACGTCGTGGCTTGGGCAGCGGTCGTACTCGCGTTCGAGCTGCGCGTAAAATGCGTCCTTGTCATCATCAGTGCTTCCGGAGTGAGGGCTGTGCACGTTTATTATGCTAATGTTGAAGAATCGGCCCTTGATCCTCAACCTGCACATTCTTTCGTCAATCGGCCACCAACCGATCACGCGCCTCTGCATGTCGCCCATCACTATAAAAGCTGTTCCCAGCTCACGTGTGTTGCCGCAACTCTGGTAGATGGTATGATTACCTCTAAACGTTCGCACCATAGATCCTGTCCAACACACCTCCTGCAGCGCTACGATTCCGAACCCGCGGTCCTTCAGTATATCGACGAGTATGCGGGTGCTCCCGATGAAGTTGAGAGATCTGCAGTTCCACGTACCGAGCTTCCAATCGCAAGTCCCTTTTCGTCGCTGTGTCGTCGCCATTGGTATCGGTTCGCATTCTTCTCTTGTTGATTTTCCGGTGCTAGTCTTTTTTAAGGCTGGCTCGCAGGGCCTGACACCAACCCACTAACCCAGGGAACTTGGCTTACCTTCCCGGAAGCTACGGGTTCTGCATTGGCATTTCCTTCAACTACAGTGCTAAATAGCTAGGCTCAAGCGCCAGTCTTCGCCGGGGGTGGTATTTTTAATGGGCGCCCAGGAGATTATATTTTACCTGAGCTTCCACCCAGCTTCGGACCGATATCTGACGCCATTTTAAACACGAAGAAGGCGGACCATAATCCAAGATGGCGGCCACGGAATGGTAGTTTGAGCTATGATGTTACCCAGCCAACACACGATCGCATACGCTGTTGAATAGGATGCTAAAACGGAGGGGATATGCGTACACTTTACACGCGATTAATTGCAACCATGTATGCATATGCCCTCTACATTAGCATCCTATTCTACATCATATACGGCTTCGTGTTGGCTGGGTAGGGTAGATGGTAGAATGGAGTATAGTACAGAGCATATGGTGAAGGATTCGGGTAAAGGGTGCGGTAGAAGATAGTGTGGAGAATAGGGTACAGGGTAATGCAGATAGGTTCAGGATAGAGTGTACGATAGAGGTTATGGGATGGAGGGCAGAAAAGACGGTTAGGTGAACAGTCAGACGGTAAGAATTAGATAAGATGAGATTTTCTCAAGATACCTTCAGGAATTCTTTCCAGGATTTCTTCTGGTATTCCTCTAGAAATCTTCAGATGTTTCTTCCAGAATTGATGTAGGGATTGCTCCTCAGATCTCTTCAGCAATTTCTGCAGGGATTGCTTTAGAAAATCCAGAAAGGTTTCTTTTAGTTATTCTATTCGGCATTTCTTCAGGGATTGAACAACTTCAAAGATTATTTCCGGAGTTCCTGCTGTTATCTCATTAGTGATTCCTACATTAGTTTAATATACTAATACAGGTAAAGGCCTTACAATCAGAACTCCAGAGCTATTTTAATTTTCCTAGAACATCACCAGGTCATGACTACCATCATTTTATGTTTCAAAATGTATATTTCAATGTAATTCATCAAGTTCAAGTGATTTAAAAATTAAACACAACTATTTGTATTCAGTAGACAAAGTTCAAAACTGGACGTTTTGGATAACCTGGAGATCCATGTTACAGCTGTAAAAGGACATGAGACATTTCTATCTAGCAGCCCCAACCCAAACAAAGAATATTGAGCAATTTCCATTCAAATATATCACATGTACATAGAAATAAAACGCGGAATAGAGTGAAGAACAAGTGGTGTACACTACATTTGCAGCTATATCTCCAAAATGTTCTAGCATAACATAATCTCCATATGTGCATTATGATAACACAACTAATCCCCTTGATAAAAACATTTTGGTTTTGAAAATTCACCCACTGGGTCAAATGTTGTAGGTAAAACAATGCAAAAAAAAATGTCCACACCCTTTAAGGGTTAAACATAGGCTATTCTTTCTAGTATTATTGTTAGAATAGTTTTGCCAATAATGGTTGAAAAAAATAAAAACGACAGATCCGTTTCCAGTTTCTTGTTGAATTGCAATTCATCCTTATGACAATTCGACCTAATGGCCTTCGGCCTAATGACCCTGCATCCTGAAATTTCTTTTCAAGATCCCTTTAAGGATTCCTCTAGGATTGCTTCAGGGATTCCTCCTTGTATCCCTTCAAAAATTATTTTAGGGAATCTCACAGGAGTCTTTCATGTATCCATGCCAGGATTCTTGCTGTGGTTCCTTCAAGGATTTTTCTCAGTTTTTTTGACATTCCTCAGGGGATTTCTCCTATGATTCCTCCCGGGATTTTTTTTTTTCAATTATTCTTCCAGGGAGTCCTGCTGAGCTTCCAGTCGGAATTTCTTCCGTGATTTCTTTGAGGATCTCGTAAGAGATTCTGATCGGGATTTCTTTTGTTACTTTCAGGAATTTCACGAACTATATCATGTGTTCCAAAACAACGCGATGAAAAACGCTTGCAACGTGTCATATGTAGGTAAACCACTAATCGAATAAAATAAATATGATTCACCGGCTCAGTTGAACATTCGTTAAAACTTAAATCAGGTACTGTCCAAAAACCATGTTGGGGAATCTTAAGGTGCAAACCTGACGTCTCAACATCAGATGTCTAGGACTATAGTATATAACTCTATATATATAAGTCTTATATACTGATCAATCTTTCCGATTTGCGGAGCCACCATATTTTACATGTAAAGATGGATAGCTTCGGTAGAACCCTACTTCCAAATGGATTCAAAGCTAGGATCTCGTGGCAAAATGCCCTGCAATCCGAAAAACACCGTCGTCGTTCATCGACATCTCCAAAAACATTCTAGTTCGTGGGCACTCCCAAAGTTCGTGCACAACAAGCTGCATTCCACAATCATCGGTTTCCTAATTGAATAAATTTCCGCCGATCATCACGACGATGATTAGCGGCCGGTCCATTATCGCTAAACAGCAACTGCAGATTCATTATCGAAATCGTAAATCATCGTTGCCCCCGCAAGGGTCGTTCGGTCGTTTCCAGAACAAGTTTACGAATCATTAGAACCAGCTCCAGATGAAATAAAACGAAAGGAAAAAAAAAGTTATTCAAATTGACGTTCTTCTGTGTGCTAATAGTGCTGGGGGATTATTATTTGGAAAGCCCCCGAAGTATAAAGAAGACTTTTAACGACCGACGACCGACGCCTAAAATCTGCTCACGTAATCGTCGTGAGGTCAAACCAACAACCACACTTTAGTTAGACCCATCCAGAACACTGGCTGTCCGGATTGTCGGACAACCAGGAGAGCGTTGATCCCTCCTCGAATGAACATTAGAAACGGGTGCGCAGCACACGCTCGCAAAAAGAACCGAAGAAGAGCCTGCGCTGGCCACCTCCCGGTCCCGGCTTCCACCCTTCTATAGAGCTGAGGCTATTACGTGCTAATAATAGGTGTCCCCCTTGATTCAACGACCATCTCGGTCCCCTCGTCTCGACTAGAGTGGAGTGTGGTCAACAACATTTGACCGCTGCTCTGCTGGCTCTTCTGGATCCTCCCCAGATTGCCTCATCGTTTGCCCCGTAGTCTTACCAAAGATCAAAGATGCTGATCATCTCTCTCGCTGCTGCTGCTGTGATAGAGATGCGGACGCACAAGGTGAAGAATGCTGCATGGCCTGAACAGAAGTTGTGCTCAAAGTCAAGACTCATTTTATGTTCGTTTTATTACAGTCGGGATTCCTATAAATACTATTCGGAAGCCTCTTTTTACTTGGAATTCATGTATCTTTAATGATAAAATGTGTCAGATAATTATTATGCTAATACACATCAGTAAAAGAGGGATCAAGTATCCCCATTTTCAAATTACGGGATTACTTAAAATTTTTAAGGATATCTTACAATTTGATATACATTATCCAAAATACTAGAAAACTTTCAAAGAAAATGAATAGGAAGCCTGTGGAGTTATTTTTCCTTTTGAATGATCCATATGCTAAGAAGGGCAATAAGCTTGCAATACAGTATGACCCATAAAAAAATTGGACAGTTTTCAAAGTCATCGTTCCCCTACTTCGAACTGATTAACCTTGCATGTACAGGGGATGGCCAAAATGTTTGGGATAGGCAACTTTTTTTCTCCCACAAAAAAATTCAACATGCTGTAACTTTTCATACAGTGCATCAAAAAATCTCAAATTTTGACTGTTTGTCAACCTATTATATGTGCATCATTGGTTCAAATTTGGATTCCATTGATTAATTTTTCGCGAAGTTAGAACCGTTCGGGTAAAACACTATTATTTAGACAACTAATTTTTGAACTGTCATATCTCGGAAACCAGTGAACCCAATTGAATGAATTTTTTAACGATTATCAACAATATATTGATACTTAATACGACGTTATAAAATGTAATATTTTCTCACGGCGAATTAAGTTATATCGGGTTGAAATTTTTACACATATAGAGGAAAATAAGTAAAATTTACAATACCACACAAAAATTACTAAATGTGTTCTTTCTTCAATCTAAATAGGCTCTAATATATCTGATTAGAGATAACTTGAGAACAGAAGTGGAAAATCTTTGGATATCAACAATAAAATTTATTGACATTGATGTAAAAAAAATACATTTTTTCGAGAAAAATCCAAAAAGTGTCAATCCATGATAACTTTTTTCAACCGATAAAAAGTACCTATGTTTTAATAGTTTGTGAAGCATTTACATATTGTTAGTGTACGTTCAAAATTTCATTCAATTCGGCTCACTGGTTTCCAAGATATGACAGCTCAAAAATAAGATGTCTAAAAAATAGTGTTTTACCCGAACGGTTCTTACTTTGCGAAACATTAATCAATCGGGCCCGAATTTGTACCAATGATGCACATATAATAGGTTGACAAACAGACAAAATTTGAGATTTTTTTTAAGTACTCTATGAAAAGTTATAGCATGTTGAACTTTTTTGTAAGAGAAAAAAAAGTTGCCTATCCCAAACATTTTGGCCACTCCCTGTATCTATTGGATAGTATAGTAGAGCTACTAATCTGATAATGGCAAAGGAACATAGACTGATTTCATGCACATACCTACCTTTGGAAATATAACGTTGAACATATGAATGTCGAAATCGTCCACGCGCCAGAGGCCGTTTTTTAAGGATATAATTTTCTTTCAATTGCTTTCAATCACATTCAATCAAATTTTATTTCCAAAATAGTACTTTTATGGCTGAATAAGATCTTCAGATCTTATAGATCTTATAGATATTTTCTGAAAATTGAATTATTTGACAAATGATAATTTTTAGAAAATATTATGTTTTAAGCATGAAATTGTTTTTAAATACTTAGTATTTGTACCTATCATAAAGGTAGGTTTATATGCCTTCATCGACAAAAAAATTGTTTTGAAAAATGCTCAAACAATGTAAAGTTTTTTATTAATTTATCTTAAATACGGTTTTTAATATGTAGCACCATTTTTAGTTTTTGTTTCCTAAACATTTGAAATTATTTTTAAAATATTTTTCAAACATGGGCGTATTAAAGAGTACATATTTCTTTATGGTTTCCATGTGTTTTAAAGTTTTTATCTTAGTTCATTTTGCTCTGAAAATTAGAGGAAAACTTGATTTTATTTAGAAATTATTAACAATTATAAGGTATCCCATATACGTAACCAATGAATATTTTGTCAAAAATATTAGAGATCCTGTATGACAATGACCTCCTTATTGTATCCTAATCCAAAAAAAGTTTAATTCATTAGGATTATTTCATTAAAAATTATCAAATACCGCAAAAAAATGGAATGTCACATTTTTTATGGGTCATACTGTAGATGTTTACTTTGTATTCTAGTCTAGTCTAATCTAGTCTACACATACACAGCCACTTCTATCATTTTCTTGTCATTTTTCACCCTCGAGCGATCGCGCTGTTGTATTTTGTACAACACGCTCTCGTTTTTTGTACTCAGCATTAGCGTGGTGCTGACGGTGGTGGCCAACCGCGCGAGTTACGGAAGGTTAATGCTTGGTTGGAGTGCATAGGAAATGCATTACAAACATTAAAGCGGTCAGGCTAACTAAGAAGGTTAACGTCACTCCTTGTTCCTCGGATCCCTGTGATGGAACACAGGTATTTAGTCTGTAGCTAGGCCCTTATGTCTAGACTTAAGCGCCTTGACTTGCTCACTTAAATGAAACAAAATACGATTTTCTGGGATTGGGGGAAATGGGATGCAACAAAAAATGTAATGTTTTGTTAACGTCGTCACAAGAGATAAGGAAAAACACGTAGCTTAAAACGATCTCACCGATAAGACATAAAACTGCAATATTCTTGCAAAATCCTTCTCAATACAATAAGAGCTTCATGCTGTTTGTTCGTGGCTAAAACTTAACTTATCAGTAAATAAGGTTAAACGGTTAAGAATAAATACAAATAAAAAAAATGCAACAATCTCTTCAAGGTTTGTCATCAAGATGATCTTCTCAGATCCATGGCATTTCAAAATATAGCTATTAGCCACTTCGAAGTGCATTCTTCTGGCTCCGGTACAGCAGAGATTTCAAAGGCGCAAGCTTACTACGCCAGCGTTTTCTTTTGCACTATTAGGGTAGCGAACCACTTGGGCAGCGGCCGGTATTTTGGACACTTTCGCTATAACTCAATCAATCCTAAACCAATTGACCTGAAATTGTGCACACGGCTAGATAAGGTACACCGGGGCAAGTTGAAACGGGTGGAGTAAGATGAAACAGCGGGTTAAAATGATGTTTTCTAATGATGATAAACAGTTTGATCGCCATAATGTAAGAATTGGTTTTCAGCCCTTACCCGCTGTTACCCGGCAGGGCGGCCTAAAGCAGGGTACCTCCACTAAATATTGGATTTCGGATGAAATTAATTGATAAAATATATAATTGTGCAATTTTAATTACTTATATTTTAATCTGACCTTAGGAGTGTTTTGCCCCGTTTTCCCCCAAGGCACTGGTCGACGTCACTCGTTGACTCCCGCACGGTCTATGCGGAGCTTCTTCCTTCTTCTTCTTTCTTCTTCTACTCCTTTTAATGGGCACTTTCGGGTCGCTGAAGCAACCGTCCTTGGCGTTTAGCTAGGGGGAAGAGCGTACTCCTTTATCTGATCCCCCCTAGCGACATTGGCGATAAAACGCCGGGCAAATTCACTCGCCGTGAATTGCCCTGGTAGCAACCGCAATTGACTACCACAGGTGGTGAGCCCCTTTACACCTACCTGTCTTCGTCCTCCTTGACGTTTAGCTACACGGGCGAGACTGGCTCTACTGGCTGAGCCCGTGTAGCGAGGACGGTGGGTGTATAGGACACTTGACGGTACCGCCGGGAAGCGAAATCTCCTTGTTAATTAGCTTCCCGAATGGCGGCGGTCCAACACCCTTTTCACTGCACTTTCACAGCACTATTAAAACGTTCCCGAACCACGGGCCGGCACTGTCCGTATAGGAACCACTCACTCCCGAGGCTGGGAACAACCTTCCAGCTGGCTCGCTTTGCAAAAAGGCGCACGAAACGGCACTTTCCCGGTTAAATCCGCGGAGTGGAAAATGATCGCGACCGTCGCACTACGTGGTCCGTAACTTTCTTGGCCTGTTTCAATCAAAACAAAACAGCCACACACCACATCTCGACCGTGCTTTTCTATTCTGCTGCTGATGCTGTTGCGATTGATGTGTGCAATGAGGGGGAGATTGGGGGTCAAATGCCTCACCGGTACAATAAATTCGATTTGATTTCCCTACATTCTAATTAACTAAATTCAACTAAAAATTTATAAAAACAAAACAAACAAATTAAAATGTTGCAAAACACAGTGGTGTTCACAAATTTAGAACAAAATTGTAACCACGGGTTACAATAACACATAGTTTTTGATTCAAGCAATCTTTTAGCGAAAGAAAAATTTCTTAATTGTATTGAAATCTATTTCAAAACTTCGTGTTTCATCTTGCCCCACCCGTTTCAACTTGCCCCGGTGTACCTTACTATCCGTATCTCATCGCGTTCCAAAAATTGTGTCAATTGGTTCAGAATTGGCTGAGTTATAGCAGAAGAGTGCCAAAAATAGGACCCATGCCGAGATGGTTCCACTTCCCTACCTACAAGTGGAATATTCCCGACGTCCCGAACGCAACACACACCAGCGAACGCGACTGAGAACAGCACAACACCTACCTACACGTTCAAGTTAGAAGTTCCAACAATAAAACCCGCCTGCTTCTTCTTCTTCTTTATGGCTCTACGTCCCCACTGGGACTTGGCCTGCCTCGCTTCAACTTGTGTTCTTTGAGCACTTCCACAGTTATTGATTGAAGGGCTTTCTTTGCCTGCCATTGCATGAATTTGTATATTGTGAGGCAAGTACAATGATACACTAAGCACAGGAAGGCGAGAAATTTTTCCCGACTGGCACGGGAATCAAACCCGCCGTCTCCGGATTGGCGATCCATAGCCTTAACCACTAGGCTAACTGGAGACCCCTAAAAACCCGCCTGCTATTCTGTGCAAAAATCTGATCTAGTTTCATGTTTTCCTTAAAGGTACAGGCAAATTAAGTGATAAACTGGTATATCAGTTACAAAAAAAACAAATTAAAAAAAATACACGGTATGACTTCAAATGTTTCTTCTATAAATACTACTAGAATTTCCCTGAGAGTTTTCCAGAAATATCAGGAAAAAAATCAGCAAGGACTTCTTTCTCATGTTCGTCAAGAAGTTCTGGTAACCCTCAAGAAGTTGTTTTCTTAGATTCCTCCTGGAGTTCTTTTTGGTATCTTTGAAGAACCTATCGTAGTAGATTTCTGGTGGAACTCCACAAGATATTTCAGAAAAAAAATAAGCGGCACTCCATTAGGAATAGGTACGAGAAGAACTTCAAGAAGAAATAAAAAACAAAAACATAAGGATTTCAAATTTTCAAAAGGATCTACTTAGGTAGAGAATCGTATGAGAAATTTCTGGAGTGTTTCCTTAGAAAACCTCTGAAGGATCTGCTGTAGTGATTTTTTCTGGGAATCCTTCTGTAGTTTCGCCATTTTTTTTTGTATTTTTCAAGAAGATCTACAAGAAGAACACACGAATGATCAACTGGAGAAATCCCATAATAAAGTTCAAAAGTTTCAGAAGAAAATTTACTAGAAAGCCCAAATAGATCTCCTTGAGCAATGAATTTCTCTAGAGAGAAGACCTTTCCAAAGGAATGTCACACAAAATGTATGGAGGAATTGCAGAAGGATTGAAATTCCACAAAAGTGAGTCATTTAGAATTACATATTACAATGAAATTATCATTTTTGGAGAAATTACACAGCGTAACAAAAAATAACTTTTTGTCTGTCTCAAGAGCAAACTTATGTGTCTCCGAAGGATTTTGGACCGCTGAATCCGAATCCGTGCTCAGATTTGCTCTAACACGTCACAATTTTGAGCTATACCTCAATTTATAGGGCAAAATATGCGATTTTGGGCTTATTTGACTGCAAGCCATTAAGCTTGGAAATATTTTTTTAAGCAATCAAAAGGTTAATTGGTCAATTAACATCTAAACTAACGACTCATGCAAAATATTTCGTTTTACCAAATTGAATTTGATAGTTTTAAGCGATTTATGTTAGGTACGATACTTCCCATACAAGTCACCCTCCAAAAGTTGCATGCAAGTTTTCATACTAACATAAAATGCTTAAATCTATCAAATTTGATTAGGTAAAACGAAATATTTTGCATGAGTCGTTAATTTAGATGTTAATTGATCAATTAACTTTTTGATTGCTTAAAAAAAATATTTCCAAGCTTAATGGCTTGCAGTCAAAAAAGCCCAAAATCGCATATTTTGCCCTATAAATTGAGGTATAGCTCAAAATTGTGACGTGTTAGAACAAATCTGAGCCCGGATTCGGATTCAGCGGCCCAAAAACCTTCGGAGACACATAAGTTTGCTCTTGAGACAAAAAAATGTTGCGCTGTGTTATTAAATAAAGAAATATTCTCAGAAATCGCACAAGGAATTTCTGAAAAACATCAGCAGAGGAAAGATCAGGAAGAATTCTAAAAGACACTACTGTGAGAATTCCAGAATCTTCAAATGTAGAAGAATAAACACCCTGGGAGGATCCCTGAAGAAATGCTTTGAAGATTGGAAGGGTGACCTGCAGAGGTCACAGAGGAAATTTCTGGAGTTATCCCAAAACAAATTGCTAAAAGCAACCCCAGAAACAATTCCAGGAAGAATACCGAAAGAAAGTCCAGTTAAGATCCCAGATAGAGCTCCTTGAGGGATATTAGACAGATCTTTTGCTTGGGAGTCCTGTATGAAATTTAGTAGGAAAAATACCAGAAGGAACTACAGGAGGAATACTAGAAGAAAATCGAGGAGAAATCCTTGTCTACACTGAAAAATCTGGTGAATACATGTCAGAAGAAATTGTAGGAGAAATACCTGAAATAACTTCTGAAGGTATCGCGGCAAAAAACTTTTGAACAAAAAAATAAACAGTACAGGGGATAGACAAAATGATCGGGACAGGCAAAATTTTCACTTTTCAAAAAATGTTCAACTAACTGTAACTTTTCGAAAAGTGCATCAAGTATTCTCAAAATTTTACTGTAAGTTCATCAACTAATTGTGTATCAGTGGTCCAAATTTGGAAAAGATCGGGCCATTCTCCACGAAGTTATAAAGATTCTTCAAAAAGGTAAAATTATCCGATAGTCAACTTTCAGCTGTTGTATCTCCGGATTCAATGAACCGAATGCAATGAAATTTTGACCATTTATGACTTATATAATGAGCTATGAAAAACCGTTGATGCAACTATGAATTCTTAACACGGAAGAAAGTTATAACGATTAAATTATTTTTCTAATAAAACACCAAATTATCCAAAACTTCAACATCGTTTTAAAATTCAAGATGCAAAATGTAGTTTTTTTAATTTCCCTCTAATTGACTTATATATAAATGTGCTTTGAAGGAAAGTAACAACATAGCCGCCAATGAATTGAAAAATTAATGGAATGCATATTAAAAATAGACCAATTTACCAAATAATCGTGAAAAAAATAAAACCGCTATAACTTTTTCTCGTGTTAAAAATTTCAAATTATGTAAAATGTTTTTCAGAGTTCGTTATATAAGTCATAAATGGTCAAAATTTCATTGCAATCGGTTCATTAAATCCGGAGATACAACAGCTCAAAGTTGGCTATCGGATAATTTCACCTTTCTCAAGAATATTTCTAACTTCGTGAAGAATGGCCCGATCTTTTCCAAATTTGGACCACTGATATACAACTAGTTGATGAACTTACAGTAAAAATTTAAGAATATTTGATGCACTTTTCAAAAAGTTACAGCTAGTTAAACCTTTTTTGTAAAGTGAAAATTTTGCCTGTCCCGATCATTTTGTCTATCCCCTGTATATATTTTTGGTATTAAATTGAACGAATGAAATTTTCTCCTGATCTTGCTTCTAACATTGCAGCTGAATTTTCTTCTAGTTTTTATTTCAGGAATTCCTTTTAGGATTTCCCAGGATTTCTTCTGGAATTTCTCCATAAGGGTCTAAGATTCATCAAAAAGTTTTGATCTGGAATTTTTGTTGGCGATCTTTCTTGAATTCCGTCAGTAGTTTGTTCTATTATTTTTTTCCAGAATATTATCGAGGATTTTTCAGAATTTCAGATTTTTAAAAATGCATTTTGGCATTCCTACATAAATTTCTCCTGATATTTCCATATAAGGTCCTTCTAAGAATCTTCAATGAGTTCTAAGATTTCTCTGGTAGGGTAAATTGCCAATTGTTGCACACTCCATTCTTTTCTTATGAGGTGTGCAACAATTGTCGAGTTTTTAAGGCGTGCAATAATAGGCGATTAACCCCACATTTTTCAAGAATTCCTTTTTGAATTTCGCTAGATATTTCTACTGAGGTTCCTACATCAGCGCCTTTACTGATTCCTCAAGGAATGCCTTTTGGGATTTCTCCTGGACACTTTTCAGAACTTCATCCATAGATTCCTTTCTCCAAAAAGTGCTTCTGAGAACTTTTAAAGAGTTCTTTCAGAGGTTTCTCCTTAACTTTATTCTAGCATTCCTCTTGAGAATCATTTCTTCTGGGATCCCTCATTTCTATCTAGGATGTTTTTCAGTAACTCCTTCTGCTGCTCTTTCCCTGGGGTTTCTCCCGGAGGTACTCCCAAGATTTCTTAAGCAGTTTCTTGTGGTAGTTCTGCTGGCGTTCTTTATATGATTTATTCACGAATGCTTGCTGTCATTCCGTTAACCGTTATGTGGCGGGCAAACTTTTTGCTTTTTCCTACACCGTGTATTTTAAATGGGTACTGGGTACCCGGGTACCCTGCCGGCCACATAAGGGTTAATATTTGTTCTGGGAATCCTTCAGAAAACCATTCTGAGATTCCCCAACGAGTTGATTCTTGTTTTTCCCCGGGACTGCCTTCTCGTAGTACTGGGAGTCACTTCTAGAACTTTATCAAGGTTTCCTTTTGAAATGTAGGAGTTCATTCTAAAAGTTCTCAACATATTCTTCAGAGATCTTTGCTGGAGCTCCATGTGAGATTTTTTTCATGATATTCTTTTTCTAGAGTACCTCAACAATTTTACTCTGGAATTCCTCTCGAAGGTCCTTTGAAGATATCTCGATATTATTTTTGTAAAAGACGTTTGGAAATCCATAGAAATTCTAATTGCGTTATTTTCGTAAATTTCTTGATGGATTCCTCAAGAAGGTATTGTGAGGTTCAGAGGCGTTTTTGGAAGTCTCAGGGAGTTTCAGAAAGGTTGTGAGAGTTTTTCAGGGAGATTCATGGAAGAGGTTTTAGAAGGGTCCCATGGAGTTTTTGGGAGTTTAGAGGGCGTCTTAGAGGGCTACAGGTACATTTCAAGGGGTTTCTAGGTGTTTCAGGGAATTTCAGTGGGTTTCACTACATTATAGGTTTCAGGGGGACTCCGAAGATTACAGGTAATTCTAAGAAGCCACAAGTAATTGTGAATTTCATTATTCACCTTGTTGGATCATACTGTTGGAAAGAAATTCTCTCAAACCCGCGGATTTCGTGTAAGTGTCTGTACTTACGGATTAACCACAGTCCCTTTTGGCCCTTCATATGCGGTATGTTGAATTCAGAGTGGTAATGAAATTTAATTTTCAATGTTAAGTGGAACTGCATGCAGGGCAAGACTCAAGCTAGGATGGTGGCTACCTTTACATTAGGCCTGTCCACTTTTTCAGAAATGTTCTCTGATTCAAGAGTCCACCCCCATATTTTGATTGGCATCCTAAAAGAAGTAACTGGTCAGAATTTCAGCCATATCCATTGAAATTAAGAGGTGCAACAAATCAATTTTGTGTTTTTCGACTATTTTCGAACTTCCAAAAATCATAACTACACTAAAACTTGTCAAAAATTAATTCTTCCGGCAGAAATACGAACATATACTTGTTCGCTACCAGTTCATACATACTATCAATTACTAACTGAATATGCACCTCTTTATTGACACATAATGAAAAATGAGTTCATTTAACCCACAGATAGGCACTAGACATGAAAAAGAACATGTAATTATATAGTTGAACTACAGCTCATTGAACTCAGGAACTGACTTCAGTCAGACCATACCGGATACTTAGGAATTTTGCAGAGAATTTTACTTATTCTCTAATTATTGTTCTGCGAAATCAAGGCCTGGCTTCAGTCAGATCGTCCAGTTCGTTGATTGAACATACATTGCATAGTTTTGTTTTTCGCAATTTTCTTAAACTTCTTTATCAGTTGCCAGTTTGCGTATCAGACATCAGGCTGTACAGATGTACAAACTACAAATACCTACTGTAGCTTATGGATGGTAGAATCACCAAAAGGTATTCATTTATTTATATCTGCTTTGATTTTTTGAAAAATAATTAAATTTCAACTAGGGTCGAACTTTTACCCCACCTTACTCTACATATGTACCTATCTACTAAAGGTTTTGAAACGTAGGTCCAAAAATCCACCAGCAGCAGTCAGTCGTGGTATCAACGTGGGTATCAATGACTTCTCTGAGTAAAATTGATCACCTCCTAGGAAAAAGCCCTCCGGTGATGATGCTTCCACAGCTAATAACACATCCCAGCCCAGCAGCAGCACTATCGGTCACTCTGATCGTGGCTGGATCGCCTCGTGGCATCATTAGTCAAGTAGACTGTCCGATATCCGGCTTGCTTTCGAGTGAGTGGATCTGTCGCTTCATGGATGATCATCAACAGTCAACACTTTGTTGCATACATGTGGCCAACTGGATTCAACTGGAGGAGCCCTTCGGAAGTGGGGAGCTGCCACCTAGCTCCCACTCCAAGTTCCAGCGTAATAACCAATAAGGAAGGCGCCCAAGCTAGGCGCACAAACTAACCAACGACGAAGACTACGTCGTTCAGCAATTTTTTGATTACACATTTCCCGGCCCCAGAGCACATAATCTTCACCTTGTGCCTGCCTGCTTGATGATGGTTGCGACCGCAGTCTGCATTACCGTTTCGTTCGGGTTCAGCTTTAAATAGAGAGGAGGTGTACACACAGCATTATTTGCATTTTTTTTTATTTCATCATTCTGCCTGCTCATCGTTGTCTTTCGTCATCATGGATTGGCGGCAATAGGTTGTGCTTGCCATTGCCCCCCCCGAGAAGAACGAAATGTCAAATTTTTATAAAACTAATATCAGAACATGGTCGCAATCTAGTTTTCATAAATATTTAAAAAGTGGCCACTGTCCGAGTTCCATGAACATCCCCGGAGGTCGCTGATATGTCCAGATACCTCTGAAAGGTCATCCAATACACTTGCTTGGTAACATCTTACCACATGATGGGTTGCGTTGCGTTGCGTGGTAATGGAGTAATTCGTAGTTTGCATACTGAAAGTTGTCATGTTAAAACTTTAATACTCCTATTCTAATTGCTTATGGAATGCTATTTGGGAAGGAATAGCTATCCAATTAGAGGTTGAAGTAAAAAGACATGAGAACTTCCATTGCCGGCCACGCCCATCTTCTATGTGATGATATGACACTTACTTTATAATAGGCCAGCGACTCACCGGCGCCCCCATAGGTGTCAAAGAGTTGGATATTTGGAATGGGTTGATTTGGGATTCACTA
Organism: Aedes albopictus; assembly: GCF_035046485.1. Classification (NCBI taxonomy): domain Eukaryota; kingdom Metazoa; phylum Arthropoda; class Insecta; order Diptera; family Culicidae; genus Aedes; species Aedes albopictus. Next base: position 103,862,415 of record NC_085136.1, read on the forward strand.
TAAGCGAGTGATACCACAAGATTTTGTGAGTGTATTTGAAGGGTATATGCAGATGTGCACATGTGAGTGTAAGTGTTTTAGCACAGACAAACAGACGTAACACTACGAACATTTTCTGATTGAAATCTTAGTCACGGAAGCACGTTCGCCCAATGCTAAAAAGACTGAGTTTAGCTAACCATCAACTAGGTGGCGGTAGTGAGCAAACGTCAAAATCGAACAAAACAGATGCGAGCGTCACGGGTGGTCAGTTGGCCAACTATCACATGTTTAAATAGACCGTTAAATCGCTGAACGACGGGAATTACACTAGTTTACAGCATTTTTGAACTCGGTAAGCTGATGATCATTTTTGGTGTAGAATCATGCCCTGAGTTCGAAAACGCGAACGAAAAAAATTACAGTAGAGCGGAAATTTTTTCGACTTTCCATACAAGGTTGATGATTTGAAATCGATTTTTGTTCTATTTTTAAACAAAGTCGCTCACTTCACACATCTCATTCTCCGTAATCAATGCTCCGATTTAGCTGAAATTTTTACTGTAACTCACCCACATATGATATGTCAAATAAACGTCGAGAAAGAATTTTTAAGTTGTTTTTTTCTTATTGAAAAAAATACATTTCTTCAAATTTTTTTCGGAATTTTGCTAAAATTTAAGAAGATCGTCCCTAAAACTCGCCAATATCTTAAATTTTATCAATCTGACGCAAAACCTGTATTCAGATGATCGAATGGTATTGTATTCAGCTTTTAATTTATGGAAAAAGATTTAAAATTGGTTGAACAAAACGCAATATATTTGAATTTTAGTAAATTACATATTTTGAAAAGTTGCAAAACTCGATATTGAGCTAAAACTCAAAAACTGTTCTACTTAAAATTTTTTGAAGGTCGGTTTCGAAATCAGCACTAAATTGTGCTTCAAAAAGTTTGGTCGTTGACAGAAGTTCACGACTTTCATTTTATTTTGTAAACTTGTGTTATCAGAGAAATAAATAATTTATCACATTTAAAAATCATATTGCATTTAGGTATTTTAAACATGTGATTAGAAAGTTAGTCCAATTTTGACGCGATTTGACCAATATAACCCCCATAATAGCTCAGACCCCATGTGCTCTGGAAAATTTGAGGTGTGGCTCCACATATCTTCATCTTAATGAACATTCTTCGAAACGTCAATGAATCGAATGTACAGTCACTCACGAACTTGGCCTTTTTGTTTTCAAAATTTCTGTAAGAGTGAAAGAGAAGGAGAGACTCCCATGCAGTGCCCTAAAGGTGGGAAAGTGTCCTGGTTTATGAGTTGATGGTGGCACGGTGGTACCTCAGCAGATCTTTCTAGAATTCCACAGGAATTCCATCCGGAATTCCTCCAAGAATTCCTTTGCGGTTTCTTCACAAATTTGTTACATGACTGCTTCAGGTGTTTCTTCATCAAGTTTTTGATTAGATTATTCCTGGGGTTTATTTAGGATTCCTTCAGAAGTCCCCTTAAGAATTCTTCCATTAGTTTCTTCTGAGATTCCCAAAGAAATTCCGTCTGGGATTCTTTCAAGAGCTCTTGCAAGGATTCCTCCCGGGATTCTTTCTGGGATTTCATAAGAAAAACCTTCTGAGCATTTTTCGGGAGTTTCTAGATTCCTTCCGATTATTTTTTCTGAAAATTTATACCGAGATTCCTCCTGGAAGTCTTTTTGGATAACCCCAGCAATTTTATTCCTATTCGGTTTTTCCACAAATTTATTCAAGGATCCCTCTAGAATTTCCTTCTGTGATTCCTCAGAGAGCTTTACCAAAGGTGTCTTTTCATTGTATTCGTTCAAAAGTTCCATCTGGGATCCCTTTTGTGATTCTTAAAATGTTCCATCTGTGATTCTTCCAGAAACTCTTTCCAGGATTCCTGCGGAGATTCCTTCTGGGACTTCAAGGGCTTTCTCAAGAAGTTCCGGGAATCCTCCAGAAATTCCATCCGAGATTCTGCTAGTACTATCTTTTGGAATGTTTTCGGAAGTTTTTTTTCTCGACTTCCAGAAGGTATTCCTGGAACAGGGAACTCGCTCCCGAAATACCTCCAAGAACTACTTCCAGGATTTTTTCAGGAACTTCTTCCGGGATTTCTCCGGGAACTCATTCAGGGATTCCTCTGGGAATTTCTGTCAGGAATTACTTCAGGAACTGATTCGTGGATTTATCCGGGAGCTTCTTCCGGGATTTCTTCGGGAATTTCTCATAAAGTTCCAACAGGGTTTCCTTGAGGAAATACTCCAACCAGTTCCATCTGGTTATCCTCCAGCATTTCCTTTGGGATTTCATTTCTCCAGGAATGCGTTCTGGAAGTCGAAACTCTTGAAGACATTCCAAAAGAAGCTATTAGGAAAATCTCTGATGGAATTACTGGAGGATTCCCAGAACTCCTTGAAAAATCCCGGAATGAGTCCATTGAAGTCCTAGAAGGAATCCAGGAGAGTGTTCCTGGAGGAACCTCAGATGGAATCTTTTAGGACTCTCAGACGTGAAACTTGTGAACTTCTGAAGGAATACTAAAAAGAATCTCGGATATACCACAGTAAGAATCGCTAGAACATAGGTTCCCAAACTTTCAGGTGCGTGACCCCTTTTTGCCATCAGACGTACTTTTCGCAACCCACCACCATAGAAATTGCCTCATTTGTTGTCTGTTACAGTTAATTATTCGACTGTCCCTCGCGACCCCCTGGATTAAAAACGGCGACCGCCTGGGAAAATGATCCAATTAATAGCTTTTGGGCGTGTTTCTGGGTAAAATTCAGATAGTAAAATTCCAACGGAGATCCGAAGCATTCCAAGGGAAATGCTGATATGGGACATTGCGCTGGAATTCTGAATGATACTTTGTGATAAATCCTTTGGCATTCCGTTTTTCGTTTGCGTTTCCAAGGTTTTTTTTGGGGTTTCGCAGAAGGTCCTCTTGAAATTCTTCCAGTTGTTCCACCGGAAAATTCACCAGGAGTTCGCCGGGAATTCTCATAAAATTTCTTCGAGAATTTCATTAGAAGTTCTACAAGAAATCCCTCCATAAGTCCCTTCTGATATGTTAAATTATCGGTTAACGAAATACTGATCGCGATTGGGAAAAAACATCTTACAACTTGTCTTACACTTTTTCATAGCCAAAAACAACCAAAACAAAACACAACTAATGCCGATCTCTTCATTACTCTCTCGCGGTCACACACACCAAACCCTTGATTGTGTGTGCCTTTATGCTGCATCGGAAAACGTCAGGCGTAGGGACAAGTTCACAGCTAACTATGCTATTAACCCTTTCGCAGCCGACAATTGTTGGCGGTAACAATGATTTCTTCCAGAAAACTTACTACCTACTTACTAGTAGCTCAATGAATAATTTCAATAGTAACTCCTCCGTGATTTTCACCAGGACTTCCTCTGAGCTTTTCTACAAAAATTTCTCCACGAATTCTTCCTGGAATACTTTCAGGAATACTGCCAGGGATTCCTCCATACGCTCTTCCATAGATTCCTTCACAAATTTTCTACAGAAGAGTTTTCTCTATAGGAACTATTTGATTTTCCCAAGTTTTCTCTCAGTTCTTTCTGGAACTAGTCGAAAAATTTTCTCCGGAATTCTTCCATGGATATGCCCGGCATATTATCAGATATTCCTTCCATTTTTTTTTTGAGAAATCTGGCCAGAACTCTCCAGGGATTCTCTAAGCCATGTTTCAGAGAATCCTCGAGTTTTTATTACCGGAGTTTTCTCCGGGATTCCTTCAGAGATTTTTCCCCCAAATTTCTAATATGTAATTCTACAGGAATTTCACCACGAATTCTGTGAGGAGTTTTTCCAATAAATTCCTTTAAAAACTCCACCAGAAGTAAATCTATCAGGATACATTCCAAGATTTTTTTCGAGAATTCTTCCATGGTTTTCTTTGGGATTTCTTCCAGAAATATCCCAGAAAAAGAATTCTTTTAGAAAACCTTTAAGCGATTCCTCCCAAAACTTCTCAGGAAATTTCTCTCGAATTTCTTCAAGGGTTTCTCCTGGAATGCTGCCATGGATTTACAAGCATACCTTCAACAAGGATTTCTCCAGAGGTTTCTTCAAAAAATCATTTCGGAACTTCAACTGTACCAACTGGTGACCCCAGTAATCCTTCAGAAATACCTGTAAGAATTCCTTCCAAAATACTACTGGGGAATCCTTTAAGTATTTTATGACGAATATTTCCAAGCGTTTTGTTTTAGAAATTGCTGCGGGTATTTCTCTAAGGATTTCTCCAGGGATTTCTTTATGAGTTCTTCAAGAACTAGTTCAAAAACTACTCCAGAAATTACTCCAGGGAATTCGTAGGGGATTCCTGTGGGAATTCATCAGAAATTTCTGCAGGAATTGTTCCTACTATTTTTCCAAAGATTGCTTTGGGAATTCCTCCAAGAATTCCTTCTGCAAATTATCAAAAAACAAAAAAAAACGCCAGGAACTGTTCCATGTGCTGCTTCAAAAATTTCCTGTAGCATTATTTTAGGAAATCCTCAAAAACACATTCATCTTGGAATTCAAGAATGCCTCCAGGTATTCCCCCAGAGATTTCCGAAGGATTTCTTCCAGGAAGTCTCTCAGGGATTTCTTCATTATTTCATACAAGAACATCTCCCGGGAATCCACCATGAAATAGAGATTTCGCCAGGTATTCCAACAGGAATTATTTCAGGAATCTTCCAGGAATATATTCATGATTTTCTAAAAGGACACCTTCAACAGGGATTTCTCCAAAATGTGATGTTCCAAAAATCCCTCCATAAATTAATCCAGTGATTTCTTCAGGCATTCCAGGTATTCCACACTATTTCCAAAGGCCCAATTTCGTGATCGAAATTGTTTTGGGCATGAAAAATTGATTGCAGAGGTTTGGTGTCTTCGAAGAAGTTGTTTGGTATATCAGAGCCCTTCTTTCGGAAGTATCGCTAATGTGATTAATCCACCTAAAAGTGAGATAGAAATTCAATTTTTTTCATAAGTGAAGATAGCGTGTTTATGTCTTCAGCAAAGTTGTAGAACATGTAATCAAGGTTGCGACCATTCATTTGCAAAGATTTACATTCATTTGCTATTATCTCAGTTCAGAAGCATGCTATCGAAAAACAATGTATGGATGAATTTAACCTTGTAGTTTTATCTGAAGGTTTGCCGAATAACATTGGAGTCGCCAACGTATACCAAAGTCGTGAGCGAGCTGTGAAGGCAACCCTCCACGCGGTGAATGAATATTATATTCACGCTGTGGAAAGTTGCCTTCACAGCTCGCTCACGACTTTGGTTTGCGTGTGCGACCCCAATGTTATTCGGCAAACTTTCAGATAAAACTACAAGGTTAAATTCATCCATACATTGTTTTTCGATAGCATGCTTCTGAACTGAGATAATAGCAAATGAATGTAAATCTTTGCAAATGAATGGTCGCAACCTTGCATGTAATCATGAGAAAACTTGCCGAACAAACTTTTGCTCTGTCTGCTCAATTTCTAGAGATATGGGCCATTATTTGTGAAAGGCCCCTTAAAATCAGTTTTTTTGTTGTAACTTTTTCCAGACATTTTTGGGAATTTTCATATGTTCTAAAGGGCGAACACGATGAAATTGCCACACAGAAAATATTGTATAACTTTTGATTGCGTTCGTCAAAATAGCTTATTTTTTGACCATGAATAGTATATTATGTGTAGCTAATACCATAAAATTTTCATTAAAATCGGTTGAGTATTGGCGCATATATTGTCGATATCATAAAATGAGATTTTAGAAAACTTGTACACCCATTTCAAAAAAATACTTAGGCTATAACTTTTTTGTTACCTCATCAAATCGTTTGAAAATTTCACTCGATATTCTTAACACAGTATCAATTAAGTGGTAAAAATTTGATCGAAATCGGTTCAGTACTTTTTCTAGTAAATATCGAAAACTCAAATCGCTTCAAGGTAAATTTTAGGTACTTTTGACCATTTTTAGTTCCGCGTGCACTATTTTGACTGTAGAACTGGTAACACTGTCCCGATTTTTATAAAACTTTGACAGTGTAAACTTGTTGTGTTAAACTGTTTACAGTGAAAATTTCAGCCATTTTTGTTGAGTACTTTCAAAGTAAGAGCAGTTTGAATTTCACTATACCAAAAACCACATCTGCTTATTGTGACAAAGTGCGACATATATGGCTATAACTTTTTAACGGTATGATCAAATTGAATGAAATTTTGACAAACTACTTCTACATACATACTTTACGTACAAAAAAAATTTCATTGAAATCGGTTCAGTATTTTTGGCGCCAGCGTTGAAACGGCAAAAAAGTGATATTTTCCAAAATGTTTGTTTGTACAAGATTCTCAAGTGGCAATTTCCTTGTTTCAACGATATCTCCGCCATTACTCAACCGATTTTAATGAGTATTAGCTACACATAATATACTATTCATGGTAAAAAAATTAGCTATTTTGGCGAACGCAATCAAAAGTTATACAATATTTTCTGTGTGGCAATTTCATCGTGTTCGCCCTTTACAAAGTTATTTAATGTGACAAAATACGTGTTTCTTCTCAAGACGGCAACATTGTATCTTTGATAGATTTTGAGATATTTACTAATTTATTTTAAAAAGTAGGCTTTTTTTACGGCTTTGTGACATTTACGGAGGCAAAATGGGGCAAGATTTTTCAATTGAATATGAAAGAAGTTTATAATAAGTGTAATTTTTTTTCAACTCAGGCTGGACACTTGCTTCCTTGACAGTAAAATTGAGCTGTTAAATATTTTAGTTCGTAACTGAAATTTTCAAAATGCTCAAAAAGTATTAGAGATAGAATTTTGTCGTCTTTAAAGAAAACATGTATTTTATCATATATAATAAGTTTGTCGAACATTTGAAAATTCCTAAGAATGTCTGAAAAAAGTTACAATGAAAAAACTGATATTTAAAAGTCATTTTCAGAAAATGACCCATATCTTTCAAAATGAAGCATATAGAACAAAAGTTTGTTCGGCAAGTTTTCTTATAATGATATTTCCTACAACTTTCCTAAAGACATCAGTATACTATATTCACATATGGTAAACACTGAATTTTCATCTCACTACTAGGTGAATTGGTCACAAAAGTAATACTTTCGAAAGAAGGATTCTTGTCTATCAAACAACTTCTTGCAACAAACTTTTGTCCTATCTGCTCCGTTTTGAAAGATATGAGTCATTTTCTGTTAACGACCCCTAAATATCAGTTTTTTCATTGTAACTTTTTTCAGACATTTTTAGGAATTCTCAAATGTTCTACAAACTTATTATATATGATAAAATACATGTTTTCTTTAAAGACGACAAAGTTCTATCTTCAATACTTTTTAAGTTTTTTGAAAATTTCAGTTACGAACTAAAATAGTTCACAGCTCAATTTTACTGTCAAGGAAGCAAGTGTCCAGCCTGAGTTGAAACAAAATTTACACTTATTATAAACTTCTGTCATATTCAATTGAAAAATATTGCCCCATTTTGCCTCTGTAAATGTCACAAAGCCGTAAAAAAGGCTACTTTTCAAAATAAATTAGTAAATATCTCAAAAACTATCGAAGATACCATGCTGCCATCTTCAGAAAAAACACGTATTTTGTCATATTAAATAACTTTGTAGAACATTTGAAAATTTGCAAAAATGTCTGGAAAAAGTTTCAACAAAAAAAACTGATTTTAAGGGACCTTTCACAAATAATGGCCCATATCTCTGGAAATTGAGCTGATAGAGCAAAAGTTTGTTCGGCAAGTTTTCTCATAATGACATTCTCTACAACTTAGTTGGAGTCATAAACACGCTATCTTCACTTATGAAAAAACACGACTTTCTATCTCACTTTTAGGTGGATTAATCACATTAGTGACACTTCCAAAACAAGGGCTCTGATATAGCAAACAACTTCTTCGAAGACACCAAACCTCTAAAATCAATTTATCATGCCCAAAACAATTTCGATCACGAAATTGGGCCTTTGGAAACAGTGTGCAAGGGTTCGACACATTACCCGTGTCAACGCCGAAGCTCCAGCATTGCAGGAGATAGAAACAGCCATCCGTAGCATGAAATCGAACAGGACCCCGGGGATCGATAGCATATCAGCCGAGATGCCCAAAGCTGACCCCGTAGTATCTGCACAACTGCTGCATCAATGAATGGGGACATATAGCAAACATATGGGAAACCGCGACATTTCCGATCGACTGGATGCAAGGCGTCTTAGTAATGGTGTCCAAAAAAGGCTGACCCGACTTATGCGATAATTGGCGGGGTATCATGTGGCTGTGCATCGTTCTCAAAGTCCTCTGCAAAGTGATCTTTAACCGGATACAAGAGATGACCGGATGACGAAACTCTCCAGCGGCAGAAGGCAGGTTTCCGTGCCGGATGATCCTGTGTGGACCATATTGTCACGCTCCGTATCATCTTAGAGTGAATCAATGAATTCCAAGAATCTCTCTACTTGGTGTTCATTGATAACGGAAAAGCTTTCGAACGTCTCAATCACGAAAACATCTGAGGAGCCCTCGGGCGCAAGGGTTTCCCTTTTGAAAAACATCGGCCCCATTGAAGCACAGTACAGGGCATTTTCGTGAAGAGTAACGGTGTCTTGTTCGATCCCATCCGGGTCGTTGCTGAAGTGAGGCAAGGATGTATCCCATCACCGCTTCTGTTCCTTATCGTAATCGACAAGATCCTGGTAGGTGCGATCGATCATGAACCAAATCGTGGGTTACTGTTGCAGCCCATTACCATGGAGCACCTACATGACTTCGAATTGGCTGATGACGTTGCTCTCCTTGCTCAAAGGAGCTCTGATATGCAGAGCAAGCTCGATGATCTTGCCAATCGCTCCTCAGCGGCAGGTCTTACCATCTACATCAACAAGACCAAATCGTTGGATGTAAACACGGTCAACTCTTCAAGCTTCACGGTTGCTGGGCAAGCAGTCGAGAATGTTGAAAGCTTCCAATATCTTAGTAGCTAAATGGCGGCCGATGGTTGCACGAATCAAGAAGGCGAGAACTGCCGAGTTAAGAAATGTATTGAAAAACTACCAGATTAGTCGACGCACCAAAATCCGAATTTTCAACTCGAACGTGAAATCTGTGCTGCTGTACGCCAATGAAACTTGGTGTGTATCAGTGGAGAACACTCAACGGCTGCAGGTCTTCATCAATAGATGCCTACGGTATATAATTCGTGCATGGTGGCCTCAAAATTGGATCTTCAACGTTGAGCTCCATCGTCGATGTCATCGAAAGCCGATAGCCGATAGAAATTCGAGTGCGAAAGTGGATATGAGTCGGCCACACTCTACGCAAGAACGGGAACGAAATCTGTAAACATAGCGTTAGATTGGAACCCATCAGGACATCGCAGCAGAGGCAGACCCAGAGGCTCATGGCGGCGCAGCTTCCATAAGGAAATAAAGCTTGAACGAAGGTCGACAGAAATTTGACCTTGTCACAGATCAAGTCAATCGCCCAGGATGGAGATCTTTAAATTCGGCCCTTTGCATCACCATGGGTGCTTAGGACGGAAAGTATCAGTAACGTCGTTTGTCACGTGGTCACACCCATTACGGAGAGCATATTGGACCAAACCGATTGTGAACTCGCACTCGAACCCCAGCAAAAGCCCAACACTTCAACAAGCCCAGCCGAAGATCTCCGACCGACGACGACGATACGACGATGAATGGTTTCATTTCACTGGGAAGTGAAAACTGTCGGCGCGCTTTCCTGCCTTGGCGTCTTGGACTCTTTGCCGTCTACTCCACGAGCGAGCGAGTGCACGGTCGTCGTGTCAGCCAGTTTCGGAGTGTTCCTCCTCTATCTACAAGCTCAATTGGAAGTGGTAGGTAGGTATGTGAGGTGAACTCGTTCAATGTGCGTGTTTGTACCTTCCTGGTGTGTAAAAATTGAAAGAAAGTTTTTGCGACTTCCAGCCAGTAGCTTTGCTGTTGTTGCCTAATATCAGCAGTCAGAGTACCAAAAACTGATGGATAATTTGACATTGTTTCTTGGGTAATGGCACTTTCAAAGATCACAATCAGGTGTAGCATGTGGCTTGAATTATCAATAGACGACTTTGACATACGCTTTGGCCACGGTTTACGCCAAATGTGGTAAGCGCATGGGTATCCAGCACTACCATTATGAGGGTGACGGGTTCGATTCCAGGTCGGTCCAGGAACTTTTCGTAATGGAAATTTCCGTGACTTCCTTGGACATAGGGTATGTTCGTGCCTGCCACACGATATACACATGCAAAATGGTCATAGGAAGAGGAAGCTCTCTGTTAATAACTGCGAATATGCTCATAGAACGCTTAACTAAGAAGCAGGGCTTGTTCCAGTAGCGACGTTATGCCAAGAAGAAAAAGCTACATATAGAAATTCCATTCCTTCGTGAACTTTCGCTATAAGTTCAGAATATAATAAATCACTAGTCGGTGTAACAGATTCCGTAAAGGGATAAACATAAACCAAAACACATTCCAGCAAGTTCCTAATTGGACCACGAAACCAACGGTAAAATTCCATTCCTTTATGCACCTCTACAACGGATTGCGAGCACCGACCGACCACTGCGACACTTCATAACAAGTGTCCGAATGCGACACGGTGAGGCAGACAAAAAACTGAACCTGAACAGATCGTTTCATGACCTTTTGCCCTGTCCGTTCGCCCGGGCGCTGCATCATCATCATCAGCAGCCGCAGCCGGGTCTGACAATTTAATGAAAAATACCCAAAAAAAAACATCCGACCGACAACCACACACAATACGTAATAAGCAATTGAAGAAAATTAAGTCTCCATCCGTCCCGCCACTAGCGGTCTCGACAAGCGTAAAGCAAAACGAGGAGCGACCGACGACCTGCGCCACCGCGCCGTGGAGCTTATTCAAAACGGTTCACTTATTGCTGGATGGCTGGCTGACTGGATAGCATCGTCGTCACACATGCGAACCGCGAACTCTCCATCGAAGGTGGGGTATGTGTGTGGATGTCTCTCGTTGTCATATCTTGCCCCGGACCAGCATAGCATAGTACCAGATGAAGGACGGAAGGTGTGCTTGCTACTGTTGGAAGCAGGGCTGGTGGCGGGTTTCATTTTGTGGGTCGCCATGGCAGCCAATGCCAATAGAACTTACCTTACCGATCAGGCTAAAGCCGGGGTGGCCTCTGCTGTACATACATAGTAGCCGTCTCCATTCCACTCGGTCCATGGCTGTGTGTCTCCAGTTCCGCACTCTGCGTAGGGTCCGCAGATCGTCCTCCACTTGGTCGACCCACCTAGCTTGCTGCGCTCCACGTCATCTTGTACCGGTCGGATGACTCTCGAGAACCATTTTAGTCGGGTTGCTATCCGACATCCTGATAACGTGACCCGCTCACCGTAGCCTCCCGATTTTCGCGGTGTGGACAATGGTTGGTTCTCTCAGCAGCTGATGCAGCTCGTGGTTCATTCGCCTTCTCCAAGTCCCGTCGTCCATCTGCAACACCTTCCGTTCGAAAACACCAAGGGCGCGTTGGTCCTCTGCACGTAGGGTCCATGTTTCGTGCCCATAGAGGACGACCGGTCTAATCAGCGTTTTGTAGATGGTTAACTTCGTGTTACGGCGAACTTTATTCGATCGTAGAGTTCTGCGGAGTCCAAAGTAAGCACGATTTCCTGTCACAATATGCCTCTGAATTTCTCTGCTGGTGTCGTTGTCGGCGGTCATCAGTGAGCCCTAGTACACGAATTCTTCAACCGCCTCGATTTCATCACCGTCGATATAAATTCGGGGTGGTGGGCGCGGTAATTCGTTTTTTGAATGAACATGTCGCCACTTTGGAGCCCTTTGCCATCATGTACTTTGTCTTCCGAGACATTAATGACTAATCCGGTTCGCCTGGCTCCACTCTTTAGTCGGTTGTACGTTTCCGCCATCGTCTCAAATTTACGAGCAATAATATCAATATCATCAGCGAAACCAAGCAGCTGAACGGACTTCGTGAAAATCGTTCCACTCGTGTTTATCCCCGCTCACCTTATTACACCCTCTGAGGCAATGTTGAACAGCAAGCACGAAAGACCATCACCTTGCCGTAACCCTCTGCGAGATTCGAAGGGACTCGAGAGTGTCCCCGATAGTCGAACTACGCACATCACTCGATCCATCGTCGCCTTGATCAATCGTATCAGTTTATCCGGGAATCCGTATTCGTGCATAATCTGCCATAGCTGTTCTCGATCGATTGTATCATACGCCGATTTGAAATCGATGAACAAGTGATGTGTGGGCACGTTGTATTCGCGGCATTTCTGCAACACCTGGCGGATGGCGAACATCTGGTCCGTTGTAGCGCGTTCACCCATGAATCCAGCCTGATATTGTCCCACGAACTTTCTTGCAATCGGTGATAGACGGCGGCAGAAAATTTGAAAGAGTACCTTGTAGGCAGCGCTCAGTAGTGTGATCGCGCGATAGTTCCCTCAATCCAACTTATCGCCCTTTTTGTACATGGGACACACGATACCTTCCATCCACTCCTCCGGTAATACTTCCTCCTCCCAAATCTTGGCAATGACCCAGTGTAGTGCTCTCACCAGTGCTTCTCCACCGTGTCTACTCACTTGGTAGTTGATCTGCTCTAGCGGCTTTGTTGTTTTTCAACCGACTAACCTCCTCTTCAATCTCTTGGAGGTTGGGGGCTGGAAATCTTTCGTCCTGCGCACGTACTCCTAGATCGGGTGATCTCCTGGTGGCTTTGTGGATATCTTTGCGGAGGAAGAAGGTGTTTCGGACTACCATACCACGGGAGGCTGCAAAGTTTACGCATCGCTGGCCGTTATCATTCGATACGGCGTGCTGGCTGTTTCGCCCGATTACCTGTCTTTACATATCTATGCATTTTTTTTACATATTTAGAAGGCCACAACTATGTAGATTTCAAATGATCTTTAAAAGCGTGGTCGAAGATATTTTTTACAGTGTCTCGTCTGTTTGTCTGTGGTTATAGCGTGACTGATTTTATCGAAGGGTGCAGACAAATACGTATAGATGACATCCGTTTGAGCTTTCTCTGCAAAGCTTTCCGCAATATACGTGGTGAGACATAGGAGGTTAGTCGAGTTAGACCTGCCTGAGATGAACCCATGTTGGTCGTCACTCAGATATTGTTTGCAGTGTGCAAGAAGTGGATCCATAACCAATAAGTTCAAACAGCTTGGAGATTGCGGACAGTAATGTGATTCCACGGTAGATGCAGACGTTCCTTTGGTCACCTTTCTCGGGAACTCACCACTTGACAAGGAATACGTAGGAGTCAGGAGATTTATAATGAACCTCTTCACAAAAAAAGGATGGCATTCCGTCAGGGCCGGGATTGGTCGATAACTTTAACTACGAGGCGGCCCTGAAAATCATGGCATTGTCGATGTGAAGTGTGTATAGACTACTTCCAGTCATTAACGGAACATTACATTGCAAGCGGCTTGATGAATTTGACGTTCCGGAATGACTTGATTGCTGAAAGTACTGGCGAACTTGTCGGAAAAAAACTTGTCTTCGGGGTCGCAGGAAATTTCTTTGTTGAAGGTTATGGTTGCAAGTAAGCCAGCCCCATTCCGTTGATTGCTTACGTACTTCCAGAAGGACCACATCCTCAGATTCCGTTGGAGGTTTACCGTCGGAAGCTCAGGCGACTACACAAATGGAATGCGGAGTTTAATCTTTTTTAATAGTCTCGCAGCGAAACTGTCCGATATTTCGAGTACAGCTTCTTGGTGGACTTCAATACGGGAAGCTCAAGAGTCATCCACGGTTTGTTGTCCAGAAAAGCTTTCTTAGCTCAATCATATGACCCAGGATGTGCGAGAGAGTGTAAGCGGCATTGTTCACATTGCTTTTGTCAAGGACAGCGGTCCAATCGATGGCAAATATAAATTCAATAATGCTTTGCTGGTCTGCATTAGGAAAGTCGTAGAAGACGGGAACGACGATTATCATTTTGCTAGAAACAGAGATACACTTCACTTTATTTCCGGTAAGTTCAAATCGCCAATGATTATGATTTCGTCAGCCGCATTAGCCTTTTCAAAATCCGCCGTTACCGATCGGGAATAAGCATCGATTAAGGCGGTGACACGGCTTTGATCTGGGGGCACATAGATAACACACAGGAACACCTTGCGTTTTGTAAGCTTGATACACACCCATTGCTGTTCAACACTATCCCAATCGTCACTGTTTGTAACTATAGCTTTAGACATCTTTTACGCAGCAATAAACCTCCCCAGTCAACCAGTGATCGCATAAGATGTGCATTAACACCTGTGTTGCATTAACACAGTGGAGGCTATATACGTACATTTTACACGCGCCTAAATGGAGGCATGTACGCATATGGCCTCCACTTTATCATCGTATGCAACATCTGATACGATTACTGGTTGTCTGGGTCGTATTCCGTACCAAAAATCTTCGCATACAGAGTTCGTGAGCCCAACCACGTTTTAATCATAACGATGATGTCGTAACGCCCATCGGAGATCGCAAGAAGGTACATATTTGTCCACGTCACTATGCATGCATTACTTCGGCGTTTTGATAGTAGATCAATATACCTTTATGTTGATCTCTGCTTGTTGTCATGGATTTGGAAGAAGCTGCCATCGAGTGTCGTCTTTTCAGTGAATATACCGACTTTTCGTGGGATATTGTTCGTCTTTTTTGGGTTGTGAAAACTTGTGTCGTCCCCGGACCTTCTCCCTTCTTTGACTTCAATCGATTTAATTGCGATTGATGCGATTTATGCCCTAGAAGTGCCCTAGAAGGGGGAATGAACGCCTAAGCGCAACGAGAGCTCATAGCCCATACCACAACGGGATTAATCAGTGCCCTGAAAAGGACACTGTAAAACGCATAAGCGTAAAAAGAGCCTATAGCTCATTGGAGGTAGCTTGCGACTCATGCGACTTTCAATATGACATAGAAAGGCACGTCATCAAAAGCATCCTCAATATTCAAGAAATCACCCAAGCAAAAACTACGTTTGAGCGAGTGCTTTCTTGAAAACGTATACAACTTTGTGTAAAAGAGTCACTGTGTACATCCCAAATTGGGAGACATGTGAATTCACATGAACAGGCATGTTAGCCAGACGAACATCACAGATGTGATAATCGACAATGCGTTTCAAGCATTTCAGAAAGAACGAGGTAACCAGATAAATCTGGAACTTATTCCTTCTTTTTACAACGCACGCACCCTTTCGGGATAAAACTACAGAGTAATTTCACGCCATGAAAATACCCAGTAGAAAACTACAAGAGTTCAAAACATGTTTGAAAAACTCAAATCCCTCTGGAGAAAAATAGGACAAAGCCCCATTTGCTCCAGGAGATTTGAAGTAAGCAGAGCTTTTTAGTGCCCACTTAATCGATTCTATAGCTACAATCCTCGGGGTAGAAGCAAAAATTCGTAGCTATACAAAAGACTGGTTTATCCGAAGACATTAGAACTTGAACAGATCCGAGTTCCATTCAGGAATACCTCTTGCGGTCCGCACAGACCGCAGAGGACAAGCTTCTTTCAAAGCAGTAGCTATGGTATACCACAATGAAGGGCGTTGTAATAACAAAACCACAATGAAACTCTCTTGGAGTAGCAATGGAAGCGAGTTATCCATAAAATGTGATTGCAACCAATTAGGTTCCCTAGTTTGTTGAGCAGGGACGCCTGAATACGCAAAGTTTGCGAAGGAACACTCAAGTAAGTGTAGTAGCACAGACAAACAGACGTCTCACTCTACTCACTTCCCATCGTTTCACGTTTTAACGGATTATTCAAATATTCCGTAGTTCGCAAATCACTCGCTCATGGCGCTCGCATCATTTTGCTCCTGTTCAGGGTACGAAAAACGGATCACGCCGAAAAACAAACGCTTTGTCCTAAGCGGTGCATGTTGGTAACAAAGGCGCTCCGCAACAAACGCATGTCAGGCGATGAGAGCAATAAAACAAACATCGCTTGCCGTGCGTGTGCTGATATTCCGGATTTTCTGCTGAAATTTTCGACCCACATTATCAAATCATAAGCATTTTGACGAAATAAGACTCTTACAATCCTCAGAGTCGAGTTTCAGTTGTAAAACAATGCGAAAATCCCGATGTGAATAGAACGAGACAAATATTCCTACCGTTTTTGTTGTGAACAAACTCGGGAGCGATTTTGTCATTATTTGCTAACGAAAAAACAAAGCGTTGTTGCCGTGCCTTCTTTGTTGCCTATTTTTCGCTTGCGGTGGCATATTCTGCGTACACTGCTCCTGTTTGACGTTTGCTCACTACCGCCATCTACTCAGTGGATTTGCGTACCACAGCATAAATATCATTGGGCGATTATGTTTGCGTGACGATGATTTTCATCCCATTTTCTTCCAAGTGACACGTCTGTTTGTCTGTGGTAGTAGGTAAGTGCAAAGAAGGTCAAATGGAGATTCCTCATATGACACATGCCATTCAGTCAACTCATGACAAATTCTGCTCATGCAGAGTTGGGTTAGGTGCACTTCTATGTTAAGTTAACCATGAACTGTACTACCTATATTCCATCAAACTGAAGCATCTCAAATCAATGTTCGAGCTACTTCAGATGCCAAATATCAGCGAAAAGATGCTGAAAACAAGAGCTTGCTTGAAGGCATCCATAAGGAAAGGTTGAAACATACTGTTAACGTTATTCTAAAATATAGCATGCTCGAGGCACGACACTTCATCTATAATGAAAAAAAAACTGACTGGGTTCACAAGGTAACCTATACAGAAGTTACCCTACAAAAATGAACTTTTTGAAGTAGATCTACTTGGGCTACATATGCTTTTTACGCTGAAAATTGATCTGTCGTTTCCTTGCCGTAGCCACTACCCAAACTAGACAGGATTACACTCTTCACAATCACAGCACAAAAAGGAAACATCAACGACGAACCAAATCGGTGTCAATTGAAAAACGCCAATGGCGAAAACGCATTGAGGGAATCCATATAAGCTAGTAATGTAAGCTAATTAACAACATTTGACTAACCCCGCCCTTATTTAGCCTCAAATTTGAGACTTAAGAAGGGCAACTGATTATCTCGGAGAAACGCAAGGTCCACTGCGCCATTGCTCCGGTTAGCGCAGTAAGGGCGTAATACTGTGGAGGACGCCCTAACTCTTCACAGGCTCCGTTTGTGGTTAGGTTTTTATTAGACCCCCCTAACCATTCATTCTTTGGCACGGTAAGCATAAAGCCGCATAACATCATGAATTCGGGGTCACCTGTTTAGTGGACTCCTACCACTGGATCAGGCGATCCGTAGTGTTATTCTTGGCCAGTTGAGACAACCGCTACCGACACTACACAGCTATCTAGGCTGATCGCGAAAAGAAGTTAACATTGATGGTCAACTTCCAAACGAACCCGAACAGCCGTAAAGTTCGTTCTCTGCTAGTTGTCATGGATTTGGAAGAAGCTGCCATCGGTTGTCTTTTCAGTGAATATGCTGACTTTTTGTGGGATATTCTTCGTATTTTTTGCGTTGTGAAATCTTGTTTCGTCCCCGGGCCTGTTTTCTTCTTTGACTTCAACCGATTCAATTGCGATTGGTGAGATTTATCTTTGACATAAAGCCATCCTCAGGATATGGACTGGATATGCTGGATCGCTGTTCAAGCCTGGAACACATAACATATATTTGAGTCGAGCTTGTTTATTTTCTTATGACATAACCTCGGAGTTAACTATACAATTCAACGCTAATGTTTGTTATGTATTCCAGGCTCGATTACAAGCATTGGACAAACGGATGCCCCAAGTGTTCCAATAAGGGTTAAGCACGCTGTAATGTTACTTCATACAACTACATTTAGTGGTCTAATAACACGTAGCGCGCTCGGCAATGCTCCATCATGCCGGGCAAAGTGTTACCACAAGTAATGCTTAGTTTGCTAAGCCCAGTTATCTGGCTGGTGGGGCGTGAGAGCAATCATGTTAATGCAATCAGATATTGACGTGAGCGCTCCTATATTTGAAGAGTTTCCTTCCAGTCATTTTGGGATTTATCCAAAGGATAGTTTTATACCGATGAAGTCTAAGTCCGAACGCTCAAAGGTAGTTCTATTCACGGTTCTATTTCACTTTATTTTAAGGATCGTTTGCCTGATGCCCCAAGTGTTCCAATAAGGGTTAAGCACGCTGTAATGTTACTTCATACAACTACATTTAGTGGTCTAATAACACGTAGCGCGCTCGGCAATGCTCCATCATGCCGGGCAAAGTGTTACCACAAGTAATGCTTAGTTTGCTAAGCCCAGTTATCTGGCTGGTGGGGCATGAGAGCAATCATGTTAATGCAATCAGATATTGACGTGAGCGCTCCTATATTTGAAGAGTTTCCTTCCAGTCATTTTGGGATTTATCCAAAGGATAGTTTTATACCGATGAAGTCTAAGTCCGAACGCTCAAAAGTAGTTCTATTCACGGTTCTATTTCACTTTATTTAAAGGATCGTTTGCCTGACAGGCCTCAAAAACCATTAAAAGGAGCAAAATTACAAGATTACATAATATATTGAATGGTTTCGTAATGTGAAACAATACAACAAAAAAACATTCCCAAGCTATTTAATTTAATTCGGGATTCCACTATATCGAACATATTGCTTCTGAACTGCTTTCACTGATCTACTCTATTCATTGTAGAATGATGAGCACGAGGATGTTGCTTTTTGACTATTTTCCATATTTCAGTCCGATTGAGGGTCCATTAGGAATTGCCGTTCAACACTAATCCAAGTATCCGGGTCGGTCAAAGATATGTGCTCAGAAGAGGATCAGTGTCAGCCGCTCTCGTACAGAAGAGCAACTGAACAAAAAATCGCAAATGCTGGGCAGGAAACCAAATCCATATCCATCTACTTATAAAGCCAACCGGTGACCAACTGCACCACGGATCCGGGTTTAGGTAATATTATAAGATTCTTCTATGACTGATAGTTCCTCCAGAATAGTTCTTTCGGGATTTCTCAAGTAATTCTGTCTGAGATATCTCATTAGATTCCTCCAAGCTTGGTCCTGAATTTCTCCTAGGAAGTAATCCCGTAATATAATTTTGTGGGCTTCGTGGCCGTGCGGTTAGCGGCGGCAGTCGTCTAGGCGTATCGTAAGCCTCGGAGTGTGGGTTCGATTCCCGCTCCAGTCGGTGGAAACTTTTCGTCAAACGAAAAATTCATCACTGGGCCACTGGGTGTTCTGTATGTTGTCCGTTGTCTAGTGTAAGTAATGTGTTCAGTCTGTGCATCCTCTGGCTGAAGATGGTGTGAATTGTCTTGTCTTGTCAATATTTTAGAAACCTCTGAAAGAATTTCTTCTGGAATTCGTCCAGGCAATTTCTGGAAAATCTTCAGTATTTCTTCAAAAGTTTATTCCGGAAATTCTCCAGAATTTCAATTGGACTTTACATTAGAAATTCCACCAGAAATTGCTTCATGATTTGTTTTACTATGTTCCCTCCAGAAGTTTCTTGACAGATTCATTCAGGAGTTTCTTCTACGATAACTTTAAAAAATCTCATTGAATGTTTGGTGTTTCTTCTGGGATTCCTTCAAGTATGTTTCTGAGATTGTTCTCTAGATATTCACGCATGATTTCGCTTAATCATATCATAGAACTCGATGATACGGTGTTTGTTTGATCCTGAATTTCTTCATGAGTTCCTTCTGAGATTAATCCAGATGTTTCTGTTCCAATTTCTCCTGGAGTGTGTACGGGAACTCCTTCACGAGTACCACCTGAAATAGGAATTCGAGGTATTCTGGGTTTTATCTAAGATATCCTCTTAGATTGTTTCCAAAAGTTCTTTTTCAAATTTACTCAGATGTTCCTCCGGTGTTTTTTTTTTCAGAATTTGCTATGGGAATTTTGATAAGAGTTTTTTTTTTCAGAAATACCACTTCTAGGTTATGTTTAGAGATACTCCCAGAAGTTCTTTATGAGTTTCATTCGAAGGTTTTTCTGTGATTCTATCAGGAGTTCCTTCTGGCATTGATATAGAAAAGCCATCTGGATTTGTCAAGGAATTTCTCTTTGAGTTCAACCTAGGATTCTCTCAGCAGTTGTTTCTGGAATTAATCCATCAATCGTCAATAATAAAAATAAGACTACTACGTAAGATTCCCATAATAAAATTTTATTAAACTCATGAATAATTACTTTAAGGAAATCTAACTTTGCTAGATAACCCCATGAAGATCATTATCTATCAAATATAAATCACAAGTTCCTACCAGCCCTGGCGCTGCTACCGTGTTATAAACGAAGAAAGTGTGACACTCACCAGTAAGCTCCGCGATGGGAGATTCCGTTAGCCGAAGATCCGCCGAGGCCGTTCAGTCAGATGACGACCAACACGACACGGTGTGATAGCAAGGCTACAGCAACGACGATCGCGCGAAGCTAAGGATGAAACAAATTTCACACTTTGCACACTACAACGGCGAAGATGAAGACGATCACGATCACTAACGATCGAGCGACGAACGGCCGCTCACAGAATTTATCCCCGTCGTACGTCTTCTTCTACATCGACACACTATTGCCCTGGAGTGGCTAGATTCGCTAGCTATTCTTCTTCGGTATTAATTTGTTTTCCACTCCGGTGGCGAGGCACACGTACAACACAAGCACACATACACGCGCGCGCGCGAAAGGTTCCAACTTTATCCAGTGTGTATTCCTCCGAAAGAGTGGAGTTAAACGCGTCGCCACACACCTGAGACTTCTTCTTCTTGCGTTGCTGTTCGTACTTCCTCGTGTTTTTGCGGCAATTTACGCTTCTTGGTCTTCCTTTCGCCTTGTACTAACTCATTCCACGCGATCGCGCCCGAGAGAGTGCACTTTGTGATTATTTTTCTTCTTGTTTTGCGCTTTCCTCGTTTTGTGCTCTGTATCGCGTTTCCTTCTCTCCTCGTTCGCGCTGAGCGTTCACTTGGATGATGGTCTTCGTTGCCTCCCCAATTACACTCCAATCACTTCTGCATTTCACGTCACCACAAACTGCCCGATCCGAATCTCTCGACTTCAAACATCCAATCTAATCCGACAGTCGCTCCACACTAAATCCGCGGATGACGGACGTTTGGACGGACGACGAAGATGATCGTGACGGATAATGATGACCACGTCGACCGACGACGTCAACGACGAACGCGATAACTCCGCTAAGAAGATCACGCACAGTCAACTCAACTCTTCCGCCTCGTCCCATCCATCCATCCAGTCAATTGCGACGGTCCGCTTGCAAGATCGTAATCACATTTGAGTGTATGCTCGCTAGCTACTAGCGAACGAACTACCAACTAACTCAACTATAATAATAGTTATAACAATAATAATGATACCTAGTATGTACTTGGTATGCACCTCACTTTCTTCTTCCGCCTTCGCCCCTTTCGGCCACAGGTGGGGCTCTCGGCGCCCGTTCCCTGTCTCTTAACCCAGAAAAATCAGAACGCAATGCTCACCGCGCAACACTTTACACAGCTACGGGTCCCAATTCAAAGGGAAAGGGGGTGGTAAACGATGGCAATCGCGACCACTACAACCACCCAAAAACAGCACACAGGTAAGTAGGTAGGAATAGCAGATACTCCACCGACAAACACTTCTACTGCGGTGTTCTATAACTTCAATCGAAGCAGGCTGAGAAAAACACAACCACCTCCGTTACGCTCTCATGAGCGACTGATTCGATGCTTGGCTTATTCGATCGCTGGATGCGCAGGGCTAGCGAAGCAAATTCGCGTCGCAGCAGGCGATCGCTGTTTATCCACCACCTCCCACAGCTTTCGCGGTCACTCACTCTCTCGCAGCGCTGACGCCACTCACCGCACCGCACCGGTGCGGTGTGGAATGTTCGACATCGCGTCGCGACGCGGTTCGTCGCTTGCTTGGGAAAGTCTCTTCTTCTGCGCTCTGGCTCGACTCGACTGATGGGTGTGCGACGCGACGCGGGTTGCAGATTCGCGGCTGGGTCGGTCGCGGTCGCGGACATGAGCGACGGAGGAGAAGAAGCAGCAAACCGGTCCCCGGTGATGATGACTTGGTGCCACGGTTGCAGCCAGCCAGCAGCGAGCGACCAACAACGATGGCGATGCCAATCACGACGACTTTGGATGGTTGGCTGGCTGGCTGGACTGCGGCCGTGCGGATGGATGGTGACAGAACTTTCTATTTCGATTTCAGTCGGCGCAAACCAGACCTGGGGTGATCCAGATACGGACGTTGGAAGGCACCTACCTAGCGTACCGCTGCAGCAGCGATACTTGGCTGCACAAGCAAGAGTTGAATGAGCCCGTGTGCCAGTTTTGTTAGTGGAGCTGCGTTAAGGAATGAGTCACGTTTGCGACAGTAGTGACGGTGAATCTTGAGGTCAGAAATCGATTATTCGTTGCGGTATTTTGCGTTTGCCGAAACTATCTTCGAAAGCACGGGGTCAAAGATGGTTGACCATTGTCAATTGACGTTTATTCACGTGACCCTCCTTTAACTTCGTCATTGAATACGTTATGGGCCCAGGCGCGTCCTGGCGTTTCCATCTTTAGAAACCCTTCTCACGTTCATCCATCAAGCTACTGCCGTCCTTATCCCTGCTCATTTCGTCACGCAACGCAAGGTCTTTGCGGTATGCGTTGAGGAGATTCTGGTAGAACTTCCGTGCATCATATAACTACACAGCAGTTCAACTTCATCGCACTCCGTTTCTCCCAAGCGACGATCCTTCTTCCGAAAGAGACGGGTCTGCTGTTTCCTTTTCCATTTGCTGAATTCCTCCTCCTGGCCTCACTGAGAATTTGAGTTTTCTCTGATGGTTGGCTTGGATAGCGGTCGCAATCGCGATCGAGCTACGCGTAGAATGCGTCCTTGTCATCCTCAGCGCTTCCAGAGTGTGAGTTGTACACGTTGCTGAAGTTAAAGAACCGACCCTTGATTCTCAACCTGCACATTCCTTCGTGGATCGGCCATCAACCAATCACGCGTCTCTGCATACCTCCCATCACGATGAAAGCTGCTCCCATCACTCGTGCCTTACCGCAGCTCTGGTAGATGGTATGATTACCTCAAACGTTCACACCATGGATGCTTTCCAACACACCTCCTGCAGCGCTACGATGCTAACCCACGATCCTTTGCATAGTTAAGCTTAAGGTCCTTCCCTCGTACTCAGACGTTGATCAGCCGTCCCTAACGTGAGAAACAGATGCTGTTGCGAGCTGCTCCTCCTGGAGAACAGACACTCAGGTTTACAGAAGCAAACCTTCTCTTCCCTGCCAGCCTGCGACCAAAGCTCCCGCCGGGATTGCTTCTCGGATCTTCCCTAACGTAGTAGCAGTCCGGCCGGTGCCACGGGAGGTGGGGATAGGAGTTACTGGACAGAGGCTAATACAGCTCAATGGGATCTGCATGCAAAATACCCAGCCTTTGGCGTAACCTAATGCATGTTTTTATACACTGGAGAGTCGCTTCAGCAGTGAGAGTTCCTCCTCCAGACTCCTGTAGGCGAAACCCTTAAGCATGATTCCCTTTACGAACTAAAGGATCATTTCACCTGTATGAGCACGTCTGATACTACTGTACTTCGGCATCCAAATCCGGGAGCTTAGCGTCGCTCCTCATCGCTTTCTGTACCTCCGAGTACTTGGACTCATCGGTCTGGATGATAAGAGTATCCCTCTCGATGTTAACTGCTTTACCTGACTTCTTCCTCTCTTGGTTGCCCTTTATGGGGTTTCGGTTTGAGCTCCTCCTAGCATCATCCACCGAAGGCTGCCTAACGCGCTTCTGGTGATTGCGTATTGAATGCAATTACATCTGTCGTCTTGTTCGGACTATGGGTTCGGTATGGGTCCGCTATGATGGCGAACGGACTTGTTTGTGTGTCCCTGCCTACTCCTTTCATAGCCGAACGGCAGCGGTGGCCACCTGCACCTCGCACTGTTTCCGCAATGCCGTGACAAGCTTTTCCGCTTTGGTGATTTCGTCTAGGTTTTTCACCTTCAGAGTCGCCTCTTGTGTGAGAGCCCTCACCTCTATCCCTTCGCCAAGGACCTCTTCCGCCAAACTTTAGTAAGCGACGCCCTTGCGCTCCTTGTCGCGCTTTAGCTCTAGGATAATCTCGCCCATACGAGTATGTAAGTGTTGTATAATTCGTGTTGTGAGTACTACCGAAAAGTTTGTGTTATTTTGTGTGAACCGTGAATGTTTAAATATAGCAGGTAGTATTCGTTATGAATGTAGGTTTTTCCCAGCTAAACTCCCGACAGCGCCAGGCTTAGTCAGGTTCAGGCTCCACCACCCTGCGAGAAGATCACCATCATCCACCCACCTCAGTTCCAAAACCCACCGCCAGATGGATGGTTACTAATCTTGGGCGGCCATGAGGGGTGGCGTAATGGGGCCATTAATAGATCACAACATGGGATATGGGGGCAATGACCGAGGTACGAGGTCGTGGACCTCCAAGCTTGTTCACTCCATATTGCAGACTCACTTGCATAGAGTTCGTCAATTAAGACAGTCGACAATTACACAAAGTTTGAGAAGTGGAGACAATAAAAGCAGTGAGAAGTTATAGAAGGAGTTTGAAGAAGTGGAAAGGAGGCGAAGAGGACATCAGGTAATAGTGATATTCTTCGGTATAGACCTGAAAAGTAATTCATTCCCCGTCCCAGAACCCCGCCGTTTTTTGGTTCAAGAACCCCGTGAAGTGCCCTACGAAATCCGAGTGTCCAAAGTCATTCCGGCAAAAACCGAAGACCGATCCACTACGACATCGATAAGGACTCGGACGAGTAGCAGGCCAGAATACGGAGCAGCGCGAGTCCCAAGCCACCCCCGGAAACCGTGGAGAGCGAGCCGAGGATCCACACCCGCACGCGAGCCACCGTTGGAGACGAGGAAGGAGAGGTGGTGAAGCAGAAGGAGAAGGGGCCCCTCAAAGAACAGGTCAGATAGAATTAAGAAAGTGGGAGCAGAAAGTGCCAGGAATAGCCTAGGAATAAAGCGTAGTTGAGCAATAAACTGGTGTAGAAAGTGTAAAAGTGCTGTGGTTTTCCTCCATTTTGTACGGAAATTACCTGCCCGCGAGTTAATTGTATAGTGAACGTGCCGACCCTGAGGCCATTGAGTCGGGGAGTCTCTGTAGTACTCCCGACTGACTACCCAATACTTACAAGTACGTCTAATACTGCGCACGTCGGCTCCCAGATCCAAGAGCTTGGCATCGCTTCGCATCGCCTTCAAGACGCCCGAGTACTTAGACTGTTCGGTTTTGAAATTGAGCGCGTCGCCTTCCTCGCGCTTGGCACCTACTTTTTTGCGTCTTCTTGGTTTAGCGGCCCTGTTCTCCTCGATCTGCGGCTTTTTCTTCTTCCACTTCCGCTCGACTTTTGTCCAAGGGGGGGGGGGGGGGGGGGTCCTCCCCTTGGTTCACCCTACTCTGTGGTTGCTAAGGACCCCCTGTTCCATTCCAACCGGGACGGGCCAGCCTTTTCAGGCCCACCCTTACCAGCTTTCCAAGGACGCCTGGCTGGGGTCCGATTTGCCGGCATTACTGCCGATCTTCGGAAGTATGTAGTATCTTCCTAGCCTTGCGGGCACCGCCAGACAGCTCCTCACCTGACAGCTGCCTCACCCGTTTCTGCGAGTGCTTATCACAAGCAGTCCCTTCCACCACTCCTTTTGGACTACCTGCGAAGGCGAAGGCCTCCGTCTGGGTAGACTTCGTAACCTTTACTTTCGCCGGTTCCGTCGCTGCTGCAGTTTTCACGAGTTTCACTTGATCCTGGTTGGCATCGTCCATTGACTTACGAAGTCGCAACAGGGCCGTTTTCAGGTCCTTACTAATGTTGGACTTCGTGGACGCAAAGCCCATGATCTTGCCAAGCGGGCAGTCCTTCTCTCTTTTGGTTGATGGCCCTCATCAACCACGCTCCGTCCAGTATCTTCACCGGCTGGCTTTCCGGAGAGTGGAACGAAGCTTCCAAGCTGGAGCTTCACGCTCCTACTTCCTCGCTTCTCCTTAACGGAGACCTCGCCAACCCACTTCTTGCGAAGGGGTTTGCTTCGCCACTAGCCCTACCTCCTACTTGGTTTTGATTTTTATTTGAACTTTTCATGCTTGATCCCACGAGTTGCACGGAAAAAGAGAGCCCTGCTTTAACGCAGTAAGGGACGAAACATAGTGGGGGGGGGGGGGGGGTGCCCAGGTACCCCACAAGCTCCGTTAACGATCGCGCATCTTTTTCACCCCCTCATTCCTTGACACGGGTCGCTTGACACCTTGAGTTGGATTCGGTAGTCCTATTCTTAGCCGGCTAGGGGGGTTCGTCAGGCCCCCGGACTATAATCCCTGCTGCCTCCTGCTGGAGTGACCCCTGTGTTTCAACCGAAGCGTCCGGTTGCGTACGCGTTGTACCAGGCAATCGACAACAAGCTGGATCGATTGGAACGTGCGGAGATCCTCACACCGGTAGATTTTTCGGAGTGAGCAGCTCCGATTGTGGTGATCCGTAAGGCATATGGCAAGATCTGGATCTGCGGAGACTACTCGACGAGAGTGAATGAAGCGCTGCAACCTCGTCATCAGTATCCGTAAATACCTCTGCCGCAGGATATCTTCGCCAATCTTGCAAACTGCATGGTCTTCAGTCAGATTGACCTGACGGATGCGTTTCTGCAAGTGGAGGTGGACGAAGGCTCCTGGCGATCAACACGCATCGTGGACTGCACCGCTATAACCGTCTTCCGCCGGGAGTGAAAGCTGCGCCATGAGCATTTCAACAGCTGATCGACACCATGTTGGTCGGATTGAAAGGCGTGAGCGACATTGTTGTTGGTGGCTGTGGTAACCGAGTTTCTTCTCAAACGGTACAACAACGCGGACACACGTCTTTCCGCTCCTAAAGTAGTTCACCGAATCCCCAACCAGGGCAGACTCCACTTCGACCAAGCAGGTGCAACCATACCCTCTTAGGCACCCTACACACTACTCAAACCGTTTGACCAACATTGCCACCGCCCCCAGGTTGATCGAACCAGCGAATGTTTCTGCAACCGTATGACGAACTGCCAAATCGTGTTGCACCAACATGTCACTTTGGTTGCACCAACATCATCCCCCATTTGAAATCGCACTGTGTTTGTGCAACAACACTACACACGGTACGATTGGTTCGTCAAACATTGGCTCCGCCCACCGTTGGTTTGAGTAAAATCAAACTTGTTTGATTTTTTCCAACCAAACCATCAACCGTCAAATCGGTTTGACGAACTGCCAAATCGGTTCGTCAAACAGCATCACACACGGTCAAACACAGCACCAACTCAATCACCAACCTGGGGGCGGAGTCAATGTTGGTCAAACCGTTTGAGTAGTGTGTAGGGTACCTAAGGGTGACCGTCAACCGTCAAATCGGTTTGACGAACTGCCAAATCGGTTCGTCAAGCAGCATCACACACGGTCAAACACAGCACCAACTCAACCACCAACCTGGGGGCGGAGTCAATGTTGGTCAAACCGTTTGAGTAGTGTGTAGGGTGCCTTAGGTGCCGGCCAGAGTGGACGCGTCACGCGGTGCGGCGCGGTGCGATGCGGCATTTGAAGGGTCGCGCGTCGACGCGCGGCAGAACTCCGTGCATTAGGTGCCGGCCAGAGTGGACGCGTCACGCGACGCGACGCGGAAATTTGCACGCAGCGGAATAACAATCAATAATAAGGAGCTGTCAAATCGTATGGGAAAACCGTGACGCGTCCACTCTGGCCGTACCCTTAGAATACAGGTAAAACAATCACAACATGCCAGAGTGCGCGCGGAACGATGCGAAGCGGAAAGCGTTTAGCCGCGCGACGCACGACAAAACAGTGCATGCACTGTTTTTGATGCGGAAGTCACGCGGTTCGCGCGGAGAATTTTGTATTTTTGTGTGGATTTCGTCCGTTTTTACCAAATCATGGCGCTAATTTTACGAAAATGTTTTTCAAATGCATTCAAATGTGAATGTAAAAAATATTAACATGAATAATACCACATGTTTATTATCCGGTGACGTCTCGTAACCACACTTTTCACCTATATTGCGAATCAAAATCAGTAATTTTTTCAAATTTATGACTTAAGACTTAACGGAAATAATCAAAATCTCTTTTACGTCATTCTACACCCATTACAAGCAGAGCTTTCACATTACCCCTACCTATGTTTCATGCACAAAAAGGGTTGGCATCCTCTCGTTTATTTTACTATCTCGAAGTATTCTACTAGGACTGTAAGCTTAAAAAAAAGTTTTAAAATAAAAATATATTAATTTTGAGAACAAACTTGTTGCATTGCCTTGCTGATTAAAAATAAACTAAGGGGTGCCATTTTTTTACGTATACAACACCCTGTGGCAGCTCTGACTACAAGCTCACTTGTTCATAAAATTTCAAAATTTGTACCTGTAGGACGGGTAGATTTGAGGTTAGGGAACCACCATTGTCCCAAATGTATGCCTCTTCTGAATCATCCGAAATAAATAAATAGCAGTTGAAGGTGCATTTTGATAAATGGTTCATTTTTAATTTTAGGTTGAGCACAATAATCACATATCTCTTGAACATTTTTCATCAGATAACTCTTAAAAACTGTTGAAATGTTATGGCTTTTAAACCGATAGAGAGGAGACAGCTCGCTTTGATTGTGTGCTACTTGTTGTCAAGACGAACCTACACTCTGAAGAATTTTCACGTCCGATTTACGTGAAAAGATGGGTAGTTTTCGTCCACCATATTTTTCACGTCGCCTTTACCGGAACTTCAGGTAGCTGAATAAATGTGAGCTTCGCTCATCGACGTGGTGAGTCAGGTAAAATTGACATGCATTGTACGTATCGTTTACGTAAAATGTGGGTGAGTGCTACCGGAGTCACAGGTAACTTTTACGTGAAAACATGACTAGCTCTACGTGAATTTCACGTAATTTGTACATCATTTTTGAATGAAAATAAAGCAGCAGCACCAGCTTGCAACGTATTTGAAGAGGCAAGAGAGTTTAAATTCTTACAAAATGCAATAAAAAGCATTACTTTTACCCGACCGTAAAATATATCATTGCATCATATAGGGATTTAAGAACTTTTGCCTCCTCAAATACGCTACAATCTGGTATACATAACAATTAAACAAAAAAATATTTCACAATCTTTTATTTTTGAGTATTTACTTAATCTATACTTACAACTGTGTCGCATACACATTGATGAATCATTATAACTATTTTTACCCCAAACATGTACAAATTTCCAATACGGATGTCGTGAAAAAGTCTTGATACAAAATCTTCGTAGTCCAGTTGTTTAAAAACACTTGCTGAACTGGGTCCTTCGTCACCGTCAGGAGACAGCTGAAAATATTTAAAATGAAAAAGTTTACTGCTTATGTAATTATTCAAAATCTATTGCTTTAAATAATTAAATTACCGTTCAATACTTGCAGCAATTTGCTCGGGAACTACATCAGCAAGCGGTTGTGGTATCAACTTATTTTTCGACGCCATATTGAATTTATTTTTGCACACCTGAAATTCACGTAGCTTTAGGTTCGCGGAAACTTCCAAGTCAGAAGTTCACTAACACAAACGCATTCAAACGATTAACGTGAAAATTGGGTGGATTTTACCAAACAGGGCGGTGTATA
This sequence comes from Aedes albopictus, assembly GCF_035046485.1. NCBI lineage: Eukaryota > Metazoa > Arthropoda > Insecta > Diptera > Culicidae > Aedes > Aedes albopictus. The sequence goes on from NC_085136.1 coordinate 103,892,251, forward strand.
CGCCGTGATTATCGGGTGATAGTTACTGACGTCAGGTAACATTTGAGATTTTGTGAACAAGGAGGAGCTACGTGGTATTTCACGTAAATCGGACGTGAAAATTCTTTAGAGTGTATCACAAACTGTCTCTGCAACCCGAGTTGGGAATTATACATTGATGGTGTGAAGTGATGTAATTCGAAAGATAAAATAATTATGGTCAGTTTAATATAATAACTAATTAATAAAATAGTTATGGTCAGTATTCATGTGCAAAGGTGAGGGAAATTATGAAAACTTTTCAGTTTGCTTTACGAACAGACGCGTTGCACCGCGTTCACTGTGGCTATCAAGTCGCGTTGGAAGCCGCGTCAAAAACGCGCCGCACCGCGTCGCGTCGCGTGACGCGTCCACTCTGGCCGCAGCCTTACACATCAATGGGTCGAAGCGCTCTTTCTCTTTCGCTCTCACATTTTCATTCCTTCCATCGTTCTTTCGTACAGCGAATTCAAGAACGAGTATCTCATATAGACACTATAGATTCCATAGACTCGCGGAGACATTGTTGAGCAATACGATTTTAGTGTGTTTTACCATGAATTTAGAGTGTACCAAGCAAATATGACGTCACGCAATCCATTGTCGCTATTGCAATCATGACGTCATGCTCGTTTGGCTACACGAACTGACAGTTCGTTTGGCTACAGTTGTCTACGTCTCCGCGAGTCTATGGAATCTATAGTGTCTATAGTATCTCACACACACACACATTGAGAAGCTTGTCCCGCCATTCCCAGCACGGAGGAAGTTAGGCGTTCGATACTGTTAGGCATTTGTTAGGTATGTTGCTCATCGAAAACTTCGGAAAGCATAAATCATAACCCCGAAACTATGCTGAGTGTTCGATTTTTTCGCGCATCGTTGACAGTTGACGAAAAGGCAGTTAATAAAAGCAACAAAAGCATCAGTTGGAAATAAAAATCGGGTCTGTCGGTCGAGAAAGTAAAAAGACTTGCGCGTCCGGTTTGTTCTCGTCTTACTGTCGCCGGGACTAAAATCATCGCCGGAATTGATTACGGTAACGTTGTCGTTTGGTCTCGTCGTATCGGTTGAGTCATTATGGGTACAACATTTACCCGCCGAAACCGCATTTCCCGTGTTCTCGAATGTTTGGAAGATGGAACCGATGAAGAAGAACCGTTTCGCGAACCCTCTGTGCCCGGAGGTTTACACGCGTTTCGATGCTGCAGTGATTGCATTTGTATAAGTGTTTGTGCTTCTTCCGAGGATGGAAACAGTGATTGGTTGTGTAGTTGGGTCTTCAATTAGCCTAATGGTTACGGCTATGGTCCAGTCGGGAAAATTTCCTCGACTCCCTGGGGAAGGTGTATCATTGTGCTGGCTTCACAATATTGAAATTCATGCAATGGGAGGCAAAGAAAGCCCTTCAATTAAAAACTGTGAAAGTGCACAAAGAAATGAAAAAAGTGAAGAAGGAAAAATTGGAAAAAAATAAATATTAGTAGTGGAATGGTGTGATATTGATGTTACCTATTAAGTGAAAATGACTGTAGAGTGTCTTTGTGAGAAAGCAAAACGGCATTTGGTGGAATCGCATGAATAACGGAATACACCAAATAAATATATTTGGAGAGTTCATCGTATAACCCAACAAGAAGTAAGTAAATTTTCATCTCTTCTTACGGAACTCTGGTGCAATTCTGAATGCGTTAATAGGATTATTTTTAAATTTTACTTGATTTAAGAAACGGTTTCCATCGTTAATTCTTATGGATCTCCTTGGAGCGATTATGATTGCTATATTTGAAACTTGTTTAAAATTTTGACATGTGTTGAATTTGAATTGTGATAAGAATTAGAGCCATTTATATGGAACTTCCTGGAGAAATCTTGACTTAGTATTGATTGCTTAATTATATTATTTTTTTCAAATTCGACTAGCGTTAAGAATTTATATCGCAAGATCACAGTTCTTATGGATCTCTTTGGGGAAATTCTGTTCATTTTGTTTAACAATATTTGTCAAATTTGAATGGTATTGAAAATTGTAATCTTTTGATCATAATTTTTATGCAACTCCTTGAAGCAATTTTGATTAATGTATTGAAATAATTTTTGAAATTTGAAATGATCAATTTATTTAAATTATTTTGAGATTTTATTTATGTTAAGAATTGTTATCGAAAGATCACAATTCTAAGGAATCTCCTAGGTGTGATTCTGATAAATTTATTTGAATAATAGGGTCCTAAAATTAAAAACGAAATCTCGCTTATATTGAATAATACGATCAAGCATGGTATTCTAATCGGAATTGTACTTTACTCGAACTTGAAAAACAAAGGAATAATGAGAAAATTCGAAATCAGCAAAATGGTAAATAGTTCTACTTTGACATTTGAGGTCAACCTTGTGTGACTGAGCTCGACATTTTTCGCACTGGGATTTCAAAAATGTTCCTATCTGACATACACGGTGAAAAAAAATCACTCAAAGTATGTGTTATAAGCTAGGGACGAAACAAAAGGCTAATAAAATAAAAATTATATATTTTCAACTACGGTTAATGAAAACGTCAAAAAATGAGTAAATATGCATTCTTGGACCATATATTGTGGTTTAAAACAAGAATCCCGATAGGACTTTAGGAGCCTATTGTGAGATTTTATTTATGGTAAGAATTGTTGTCGTGAGATCAAAGTTCTTAGGAAACTCCTTGGTGTGATTCTGATAAATTTATTTAAATTATTTTGAGATTTTATTTATTGTAATAATTGTTATCGTAAGATCACAGTTCTTAGGAAACTCCTTGGTGTGATTCTGATAAATTTATTTAAATTATTTTGAGATGTTATTTATGGTAAGAATTGTTGTCGTGAGATCACAGTTCTAAGGGAACTCCTTGGTATGATTCTGATTTATTAAAAAATTTTTGAGATGTTATTTAGGTTAAGAATTGTTGTCGATAGATCACAATTTCTAGAGAACTCCTTGGTGTGATTCTGATAAATTTATTTAAATAATTTTGAGATTTTATTTATGGTAAGAATTGTTGTCGTGAGATCAAAGTTCTTAGGAAACTCCTTGGTGTGATTCTGATAAATTTATTTAAATTATTTTTAGATTTTATTTATGGTAATAATTGTTGTCGTAAGATCACAGTTCTTAGGAAATTCCTTGGTGTGATTCTGATAAATTTATTTAAATTATTTTGAGATGTTATTTATGGTAAGAATTGTTGTCGTAAGATCACAGTTCTAAGGGAACTGCTTGGTATGATTCTGATTAATTTTATTTTTTTTTGAGATGTTTTTTATGTTAAAATTAAAATTAAAATTAAAATTAAAATTAAAATTAAAATTAAAATTAAAATTAAAATTAAAATTAAAATTAAAATTAAAATTAAAATTAAAATTAAAATTAAAATTAAAATTAAAATTAAAATTAAAATTAAAATTAAAATTAAAATTAAAATTAAAATTAAAATTAAAATTAAAATTAAAATTAAAATTAAAATTAAAATTAAAATTAAAATTAAAATTAAAATTAAAATTAAAATTAAAATTAAAATTAAAATTAAAATTAAAATTAAAATTAAAATTAAAATTAAAATTAAAATTAAAATTAAAATTAAAATTAAAATTAAAATTAAAATTAAAATTAAAATTAAAATTAAAATTAAAATTAAAATTAAAATTAAAATTAAAATTAAAATTAAAATTAAAATTAAAATTAAAATTAAAATTAAAATTAAAATTAAAATTAAAATTAAAATTAAAATTAAAATTAAAATTAAAATTAAAATTAAAATTAAAATTAAAATTAAAATTAAAATTAAAATTAAAATTAAAATTAAAATTAAAATTAAAATTAAAATTAAAATTAAAATTAAAATTAAAATTAAAATTAAAATTAAAATTAAAATTAAAATTAAAATTAAAATTAAAATTAAAATTAAAATTAAAATTAAAATTAAAATTAAAATTAAAATTAAAATTAAAATTAAAATTAAAATTAAAATTAAAATTAAAATTAAAATTAAAATTAAAATTAAAATTAAAATTAAAATTAAAATTAAAATTAAAATTAAAATTAAAATTAAAATTAAAATTAAAATTAAAATTAAAATTAAAATTAAAATTAAAATTAAAATTAAAATTAAAATTAAAATTAAAATTAAAATTAAAATTAAAATTAAAATTAAAATTAAAATTAAAATTAAAATTAAAATTAAAATTAAAATTAAAATTAAAATTAAAATTAAAATTAAAATTAAAATTAAAATTAAAATTAAAATTAAAATTAAAATTAAAATTAAAATTAAAATTAAAATTGAAATTAAAATTAAAATTAAAATTAAAATTAAAATTAAAATTAAAATTAAAATTAAAATTAAAATTAAAATTAAAATTAAAATTAAAATTAAAATTAAAATTAAAATTAAAATTAAAATTAAAATTAAAATTAAAATTAAAATTAGAATTAGAATTAGAATAAAATTTCGTCCAGCTTTCATTCGAGGCAGAAATGCGGTTGTAGTAGTGAACGCCGCTAAAAGTTCACTACTACAATCACACTTCTTGCTCGGATGACAGCTGGAATGAAAACAAGCAGCATAAAATCTATGCCTAACATTCGTCTAACAGCCCATACTAAAACATGTCTAACGTTAGTCTAATGTTAGACTAACAAACATGTTTCGAATTTGCAACATGTCTAACAAAAGTGTGTCATATCTGTCTAATTTTAGACTAACATTAGGCAAAAGTGAGACAAAAAGTTAGCCTAACATGCTGGCCAGTTAGTCTCACATTAGGCTAATGTTAGGCTAACCCTCCGTACTGGGTTCAATGGAACCCAGCACGGAGGAAGTTAGGCGTTCGACACTGTTAGGCATTTGTTAGATATGTTGCTCATCGAAAATTTCGGAAAGCATAAATCATAACCCCGAAATTATGCTGAGTGTTCGATTTTTTCGCGCATCGTTGACAGTTGCCGAAAAGGCAGTCAAAAAAAGCAACAAAGCATCAGTTGGAAATAAAATCGGGTCCGTCGGTCGAGAAAATAGAAAGACTTGCGCGTCCGGTTTGTTCTCGTCTTACTGTCGCCGGGACCAAAATAATCGCCGGAATTGATTACGGTAACGTTGTCGTTTGGTCGCGTCGTGTCGGTGGAGTCATTATGGGTACAACATTTACCCGCTGAAACCGCATTTCCCGTGTTCTTCCGGCAGTTGGAGGCTGGAGAATGTTTGGAAGATGGAACCGATGAAGAAGAACCGTTTCGCGAACCCTCTGTGCCCGGAGGTTTACACGCGTTTCGATGCTGCAGTGATTGCATTTGTATAAGTGTTTGCGCTTCTTCCGGGGATGGAAACAGTGATTAGTTGTGTAGTTGGGTCTTCAATTAGTCTATTGGTTACGGCTATGGTCCAGTTGGGAAAATTTTCTCGTCTCCCTGGGGAAGGTGTATCATTGTGCTGGCTTCACAATATTGAAATTCATGCAATGGGAGGCAAAGAAAGCCCTTCAATTAAAAACTGTGGAAGTGCTCAAAGAAATGAAAAAAAGAGAAGAAGGAAAAATTGGAAAAAAATAAATATTAGTAGTGAAATGGTGTGATATTGATGTTACCTATTAAGTGAATAACGGAATACACCAAGTATATATATTATATAGCACTGATGCTGTAAGACCGACAGCCGAAAATAATATTCTGCACAGAACCACGGAGAGGTCGCGATTACATTCAGCTTTTAGTTGAGTAGGACCTAAGGGCACTCAACATCCACGGGGATAGAAACCAATTGCGGTCCCAGTGGGTGGAGAAGCATTCATCACTTAGCGTGGGTTAATCGGAGAGTTCATCGTATAGTCCAACAAGTAAGAAGTAAGTAAATTTTCATCTCTGCTTACGGAACTCTGGTGCAATTCTGAATGCGTTAATAGGATTATTTTTAAATTTTACTTGATTTACGAAACGGTTTCCATCGTTAATTCTTATGGATCTCCTTGGAGCGATTATGATTGCTATATTTAAAACTTGTTTAAAATTTTGACATGTGTTGAATTTGAATTGTGATAAGAATTAGAGCCATTTATATGGAACTTCCTGGAGAAATCTTGACTTAGTATTGATTGCTTAATTATATTTTTTTTTTCAAATTCGACTTGCGTTAAGAATTTATATCGCAAGATCACAATTCTTATGGATCTCTTTGGAGAAATTCTGTTCATTTTGTTTAACAATATTTTCCAAATTTGAATGGTATTAAAAATTGTAATCTTTTGATCATAATTTATATGCAACTCCTTGACGCAATTTTGATTAATTTATTAAAATAATTTTTGAAATTTGAAATGATCAATTTATTTAAATTATTTTGAGATTTTATTTATGTTTAGAATTGTTGTCGAAAGATCACAATTCTTAGGAATCTCCTAGGTGTGATTCTGATAAATTTATTTAAATAATTTTGAGATTTTATTTATGGTAAGTGAGATCAAAGTTCTTAGGAAACTCCTTGGTGTGATTCTGATAAATTTATTTAAATTATTTAGACATTTTATTTATGGTAAGAACTGTTGTCGTAAGATCACAGTTTAAAGGGAACTCCTTGGTGTGATTCTAATAAATTTATTAAAAAATTTTGAGATTTTATTTATGGAAAGAATTGTTGTCGTGAGATCAAAGTTCTTAGGAAACTCCTTGGCGTGATTCTGATAAATGTGTTTAAATTATTTAGACATTTTATTTATGGTAAGAATTGTTGTCATAAGATCACAGTTCTAAGGCAACTCCTTTGTAGGATTCTCATTTATTTAAATTTTTTTGAGATATTATTTATGTTAAGAATTGTTGTCAGGAGATATCACAGTTCTTAGAAAACTCCTTGGTGTGATTCTGATAAATTTATTTAAATAATTTAGAGATTTTATTTATGGTAATAATTGTTGTCGAGAGATCACAGTTCTAAGGAAACTTCTTGGTGTGATTCTGATAAATTTATCAAAATTATTTTGAGATTTTATTTATGGTAAGAATTGTTGTCGTAAGATCACAGTTCTTAGAAAACTCCTTGGTGTGATTCCGATAAATTTATTTAAATTATTTTGAGATGTTATTTATGGTAAGAATTGTTGTCGTTAGATCACAGTTCTAAGGGAACTCCTTGGTGTGATTCTGATAAATTTATTTAAATTATTTTGAGATTTTATTTATGGTAAGAATTGTTGTCGAGAGATCACAGTTCTAAGGGAACTCCTTGGTGTGATTTTGATTTATATATATTTTTTGAGATGTTATTTATGGTAAGAATTGTTGTCGAGAGATCACAGTTCTTAGAAAACTCCTTGGTGTGATTCTGATTAATTTTCTTTTAATTTTTTTTTGAGATTTTATTTATGGTAAGAATTGTTGTCGTAAGATCGCAGTTCTTATGAAACTCCTTGGAGTGATTCTGATAAATTTATTTAAATTATTTTGAGATGTTATTTATGGTAAGAATTGTTATCGTAAGATCACAGTTCTAAGGGAATTCCTTAGTGTGATTCTGATTTATATAAATTTTTTTGAGATGTTATTTATGTTCAGAATTGTCGTCGAGAGATCACAGTTCTTAGAAAACTCCTTGGTGTGATTCTGATAAATTTATTTAAATAATTTTGAGATTTTATGTATGGTAATAATTGTTGTCGAGAGATCACAGTTCTTAGGAAACTCCTTGGTGTGATTCTGATAAATTTATCAAAATTATTTAGAGATTTTATTTATGATAAGAATTGTTGTCGTAAGATCACAGTTCTTAGGAAACTCCTTGGTGTGATTCTGATAATATTATTTAAATTATTTTGAGATGTTATTTATGGCAAAAATTGTTGTCGTAAGATCACAGTTCTAAGGGAACTCCTTGGTATGATTCTGATTTATTTAAATTTTTTGAGATGTTATTTATGTTAAGAATTGTTGTCGAGAGATCACAGTTCTTAGAAAACTCCTTGGGGTGATTCTGATAAATTTATTTAAATTATTTTGAGATGTTATTTATGGTAAGAATTGTTGTCGTAAGATCACAGTTCTAAGGCAACTTCTTGGTGTGATTCTTATTTATATAATTTTTTTGAGATGTTATTTGTGTTAAGAATTGTTGTCGAGAGATCACAGTTCTTAGAAAACTCCTTGGTGTGATTCTGATAAATTTATTTAAATTATTTTGAGATTTTATTTATGGTAAGAATTGTTGTCGTAAGATCGCAGTTCTTAGAAAACTCCTTGGTGTGATTCTGATTAATTTTCTTTTAATTTTTTTTTGCGATTTTATTTATGGTAGTAATTGTTGTCGTAAGATCACAGTTCTAATAATTGTTGTCGAGAGATCACAGTTCTTAGGAAACTCCTTGGTGTGCTTCTGATAAATTTATTTAAATTATTTTGAAATGTTATTTATGGTAAGAATTGTTGCGTAAGATCACAGTTTTAAGGGAACTCCTTGGTATGATTCTGATTTATTTAAATTTTTTGAGATGTTATTTATATTAAGAATTGTTGTCGTGAGATCGAAGTTCTTAGGAAACTCCTTGGTGTGATTCTGATAAATGTGTTTTAATTATTCAGGCATTTTATTTATGGTAAGAATTGTTGTCATGAGATCACAGTTCTTAGGAATCTCCTAGGTGTGATTCTTATAAATTTATTTAAATAATTTTGAGATTTTATTTATGGTAAGAATTGTTGTCGTAAGATCACAGTTCTAAGGAAGTTCCTTGGTGTTATTCTGATTTATTTATTTTTTTTTTTTTGAGATGTTATTTAGGTTAAGAATTGTTGTCGAGAGATCACAGTGTTTAGAAAACTCCTTGGTGTGATTCTGATAAATTTATTTAAATTATTTTGAGATGCTATTTATGTTAAGAATTGTTGTCGAGAGATCACAGTTCTTAGAAAACTCCTTGGTGTATAAAGCATCGGTATCTTAAGAACACCTTTCTCATAAAATTCCTTGAAGTAATTCTGATGAATTTATTGAGCCTATTTGGGTTTGACTTGTGTTAAGAACTGGCATCGTAGAATGGCAATTCTTATGCAATCTCTTATTTATTTATTAATTTATTATTATTACATCAACAGACATATTGTCCCTATGATGGTTTTCACTTAAAAATAACAACAAAGCTCGATAAAACAGTAAACATAATACGTAACACATGGAAAAATTCTGATTAAATTATGTATTAAAAATATTTTTTTTTTTTAATTTGAATTGATGTTGTACACGAAAAGAAATCCAATGATTTTATTTAAGTATGTGTCCAAACATATACTTTCTTCTAAGAGTTCATTCTGTTTCCCATTAAGATTTCTTATGTTTATAATATACGAGGTAATATACGCCAAATCTAGAACCTTCCACACACACTTCAAATATAGAAAGAAATTTCAGCCACCAATGAACTTTGTTTTGATTACAACAGCACGATAGCTAAACACGTGAGCTTCTTTAAGACGAACAGGTAAGTAAATCTACTGCCGCATAACGTGTCTAGCTTCTAATTAAAATATAATTTTATTATTATATATTCTTAGGTAGCGTCAGACCGTTACGAACTGGAATTCTCGTTGGCTACGAAGCAATTTCTCCAGGAAACCCTGGAGCTACTATGGGCCACGGAGGATCCATCCAAACCTCGATCCAAACATTTTAATGGAAAACTATACCGAAAAAGTAATTGATGGCTTTATGTGACCTTGCTGTATTGGAATACTTATGTTGCATGTTTTTAACATTTTTTTCAGGTGCTCCCGAAGAAAATCCAAGAATTGCCCAAATAACTCGACGATAGTTTTGAGGAGAAAAATTCTGCTAGTCTGCCGACTAGCTCGAAACCGAAGGATTGGCGCAAATGTGTTTCCGAGTTTATTTCTTGTAGTTAAATTCAATTATGGTCTCGATAATGACAGTATGCCAATAAATATATGTGTGATAAGTGATTTTAAATCATATTTGCATTCGAAAATATTGATGTGGAGCTATGCTCTCAGAAAAATCTGCATAATTCTCAGATAAATTTCAGCAGAATTGAACAAAAAAGTGTTGAATCATTCAAAAATTCTTGATGGAAACTGTAAAAACAATACAGAAAATGAAATAAGGAGGCATTCCCAAAAAAAATCTCTAGAGGATTTCCTTAGATGGAAGAATTTCTGAAGCCACGAACGAAGACATCTGTGGGTAATATCTGGAAGGAATCTGTGGATAAATTTCCGAATAAATTTCTGAAGTATTTTTTCAGAACTCTAGATACATTCCCGAAGGAATTTGTTGTGAACAAATTGTTTATATAATTGAAGAACTTGTGGAGTAATTCTCTGGAGCAAATCCCTGAAAAAGCTTTGAAGGAAATCCCATGGATTCCTGAAAAATTCTCTGGAATCTCTGGAGCAACTCTTTCAGAAATCTGTGGGTACATATCCGAAGGAATTTCTAGAGGAATAAAAAAAGTATTTTGTGAAATTCTTGAAGCAATTCTAGAACTAATATCTGATGGAATATCAAAAAAACTCCAGAGGCATGAACGAAGAAATTCATAAATAAAATCTAGAAAAATCCTTTAGCAATCAATAGCAAAGGGGCTGTCCATTAATTACGTAAGGGATTTTTCGTAATTTTCTGATACCCCCTCCCCCCCTTGTAAGATTTTTTGTATGAGAACCCAAAAATTTTTGTATGGCGCGTAAGATTTCTCAAACCCCCCCTCCCCCCAAAAACCCTTACGTAATTAATGGACGGCCCCAAAATACTGAAAGGAATCTCTGGAGCCATGAACAAAGGATATTGTGAAATTAATCAAATTAATTACCAATAAAATCAAAATTAAAATTAAAATTAAAATTAAAATTAAAATTAAAATTAAAATTAAAATTAAAATTAAAATTAAAATTAAAATTAAAATTAATAATTAAAATTAAAATTAAAATTAAAATCAAAATCAAAATTAAAATTAAAATTAAAATTAAAATTAAAATTAAAATCAAAATTAAAATTAAAATTAAAATTAAAATTAAAATTAAAATTAAAATTAAAATTAAAATTTAAATTCAAAATTAAAATTAAAATTAAAATTAAAATTAAAATTAAAATTAAAATTAAAATTAAAATTAAAATTAAAATTAAAATTAAAATTAAAATTAAAATTAAAATTAAAATTAAAATTAAAATTAAAATTAAAATTAAAATTAAAATTAAAATTAAAATTAAAATTAAAATTAAAATTAAAATTAAAATTAAAATTAAAATTAAAATTAAAATTAAAATTAAAATTAAAATTAAAATTAAAATTAAAATTAAAATTAAAATTAAAATTAAAATTAAAATTAAAATTAAAATTAAAATTAAAATTAAAATTAAAATTAAAATTAAAATTAAAATTAAAATTAAAATTAAAATTAAAATTAAAATTAAAATTAAAATTAAAATTAAAATTAAAATTAAAATTAAAATTAAAATTAAAATTAAAATTAAAATTAAAATTAAAATTAAAATTAAAATTAAAATTAAAATTAAAATTAAAATTAAAATTAAAATTAAAATTAAAATTAAAATTAAAATTAAAATTAAAATTAAAATTAAAATTAAAATTAAAATTAAAATTAAAATTAAAATTAAAATTAAAATTAAAATTAAAATTAAAATTAAAATTAAAATTAAAATTAAAATTAAAATTAAAATTAAAATTAAAATTAAAATTAAAATTAAAATTAAAATTAAAATTAAAATTAAAATTAAAATTAAAATTAAAATTAAAATTAAAATTAAAATTAAAATTAAAATTAAAATTAAAATTAAAATTAAAATTAAAATTAAAATTAAAATTAAAATTAAAATTAAAATTAAAATTAAAATTAAAATTAAAATTAAAATTAAAATTAAAATTAAAATTAAAATTAAAATTAAAATTAAAATTAAAATTAAAATTAAAATTAAAATTAAAATTAAAATTAAAATTAAAATTAAAATTAAAATTAAAATTAAAATTAAAATTAAAATTAAAATTAAAATTAAAATTAAAATTAAAATTAAAATTAAAATTAAAATTAAAATTAAAATTAAAATTAAAATTAAAATTAAAATTAAAATTAAAATTAAAATTAAAATTAAAATTAAAATTAAAATTAAAATTAAAATTAAAATTAAAATTAAAATTAAAATTAAAATTAAAATTAAAATTAAAATTAAAATTAAAATTAAAATTAAAATTAAAATTAAAATTAAAATTAAAATTAAAATTAAAATTAAAATTAAAATTAAAATTAAAATTAAAATTAAAATTAAAATTAAAATTAAAATTAAAATTAAAATTAAAATTAAAATTAAAATTAAAATTAAAATTAAAATTAAAATTAAAATTAAAATTAAAATTAAAATTAAAATTAAAATTAAAATTAAAATTAAAATTAAAATTAAAATTAAAATTAAAATTAAAATTAAAATTAAAATTAAAATTAAAATTAAAATTAAAATTAAAATTAAAATTAAAATTAAAATTAAAATTAAAATTAAAATTAAAATTAAAATTAAAATTAAAATTAAAATTAAAATTAAAATTAAAATTAAAATTAAAATTAAAATTAAAATTAAAATTAAAATTAAAATTAAAATTAAAATTAAAATTAAAATTAAAATTAAAATTAAAATTAAAATTAAAATTAAAATTAAAATTAAAATTAAAATTAAAATTAAAATTAAAATTAAAATTAAAATTAAAATTAAAATTAAAATTAAAATTAAAATTAAAATTAAAATTAAAATTAAAATTAAAATTAAAATTAAAATTAAAATTAAAATTAAAATTAAAATTAAAATTAAAATTAAAATTAAAATTAAAATTAAAATTAAAATTAAAATTAAAATTAAAATTAAAATTAAAATTAAAATTAAAATTAAAATTAAAATTAAAATTAAAATTAAAATTAAAATTAAAATTAAAATTAAAATTAAAATTAAAATTAAAATTAAAATTAAAATTAAAATTAAAATTAAAATTAAAATTAAAATTAAAATTAAAATTAAAATTAAAATTAAAATTAAAATTAAAATTAAAATTAAAATTAAAATTAAAATTAAAATTAAAATTAAAATTAAAATTAAAATTAAAATTAAAATTAAAATTAAAATTAAAATTAAAATTAAAATTAAAATTAAAATTAAAATTAAAATTAAAATTAAAATTAAAATTAAAATTAAAATTAAAATTAAAATTAAAATTAAAATTAAAATTAAAATTAAAATTAAAATTAAAATTAAAATTAAAATTAAAATTAAAATTAAAATTAAAATTAAAATTAAAATTAAAATTAAAATTAAAATTAAAATTAAAATTAAAATTAAAATTAAAATTAAAATTAAAATTAAAATTAAAATTAAAATTAAAATTAAAATTAAAATTAAAATTAAAATTAAAATTAAAATTAAAATTAAAATTAAAATTAAAATTAAAATTAAAATTAAAATTAAAATTAAAATTAAAATTAAAATTAAAATTAAAATTAAAATTAAAATTAAAATTAAAATTAAAATTAAAATTAAAATTAAAATTAAAATTAAAATTAAAATTAAAATTAAAATTAAAATTAAAATTAAAATTAAAATTAAAATTAAAATTAAAATTAAAATTAAAATTAAAATTAAAATTAAAATTAAAATTAAAATTAAAATTAAAATTAAAATTAAAATTAAAATTAAAATTAAAATTAAAATTAAAATTAAAATTAAAATTAAAATTAAAATTAAAATTAAAATTAAAATTAAAATTAAAATTAAAATTAAAATTAAAATTAAAATTAAAATTAAAATTAAAATTAAAATTAAAATTAAAATTAAAATTAAAATTAAAATTAAAATTAAAATTAAAATTAAAATTAAAATTAAAATTAAAATTAAAATTAAAATTAAAATTAAAATTAAAATTAAAATTAAAATTAAAATTAAAATTAAAATTAAAATTAAAATTAAAATTAAAATTAAAATTAAAATTAAAATTAAAATTAAAATTAAAATTAAAATTAAAATTAAAATTAAAATTAAAATTAAAATTAAAATTAAAATTAAAATTAAAATTAAAATTAAAATTAAAATTAAAATTAAAATTAAAATTAAAATTAAAATTAAAATTAAAATTAAAATTAAAATTAAAATTAAAATTAAAATTAAAATTAAAATTAAAATTAAAATTAAAATTAAAATTAAAATTAAAATTAAAATTAAAATTAAAATTAAAATTAAAATTAAAATTAAAATTAAAATTAAAATTAAAATTAAAATTAAAATTAAAATTAAAATTAAACCTAAAATTAAAATTAAAATTAAAATTAAAATTAAAATTAAAATTAAAATTAAAATTAAAATTAAAATTAAAATTAAAATTAAAATTAAAATTAAAATTAAAATTAAAATTAAAATTAAAATTAAAATTAAAATTAAAATTAAAATTAAAATTAAAATTGAAATTGAAATTGAAATTAAAATTAAAATTAAAATTAAAATTAAAATTAAAATTAAAATTAAAATTAAAATTAAAATTAAAATTGAAATTAAAATTAAAATTAAAATTAAAATTAAAATTAAAATTAAAATTAAAATTAAAATTAAAATTAAAATTAAAATTAAAATTAAAATTAAAATTAAAACTAAAATTAAAATAAAAATTAAAATAAAAATTAAAATTAAAATTAAAATTAAAATTAAAATTAAAATTAAAATTAAAATTAAAATTTAAATTTAAATTAAAATTAAAATTAAAATTAAAATTAAAATTAAAATTAAAATTAAAATTAAAATTAAAATTGAAATTAAAATTAAAATTAAAATTAAAATTAAAATTAAAATTAAAATTAAAATTAAAATTAAAATTAAAATTAAAACGGGCTACGAGTTTTTTTTTATTAAATATGTTTCGTCCAGCTTTCATTCGAGGCAAGAGTACGGTTGTAGTAGTGAACGTCGACAAAAGTTCACTACTACAATCACACTTCTTGCTCGGATGACAGCTGGAATGAAAACAAGCAGCATAAAATCTATGCCTAACATTTGTCTAACAGCCCATAGTAAAACATGTCTAACGTTAGTCTAATGTTAGACTAACAAACATATTTCGAATTTGCAACATGTCTAACAAAAGTGTGTCATATCTGTCTAATTTTAGACTAACATTAGCCAAAAGTGAGACAAAAAGTTAGCCTAACATGCTGGCCAGTTAGTCTCATATTAGGCTAATGTTAGGCTAACTCTCCGTACTGGGAAGGTGGAGAACTCGAGTTCGAAAAAGCTCGAGGCAATGCTTGACAGTTCTCATGCACTCTCAGAATATTTCAAACACAGTGTGTCGACCTTATACACTCTCAACATATATCAATGAATTTTTACATTCTTAATTATTTACATCACATCTACTACAGTGGCGTCAACGAAGAAGAGCACAACAGGAATCATCGTGCGGTGCTGCTGCGGATCCAGGAGTTTGGTTTCACCATCCAAGCGGAAAAGTGTAGTTTTAGGAAGAGCCAAATCCGGTATATGGGGCATCTGTGTAATCAGCACGGAATATGGCCAGACCCGGCAAAAATCGAAGCGATCCAGAAGCTGCCTGTGCCGAAGGACGTCAGCAGAGTTCGATCTTTTCTAGGCGCTATCAACTACTACGGGAAGTTCGTGTCCAACATGCGCACGCTGCGGTTCCCACTCGACCACCGAAGTTTCGTTTGCAGACCGCCCACGCATCTTTAGTTCGAATCTTCGGCTCACGGAAAGGTATTTCGGTGTACATGGTGAACCGTCTTCAGCGCTGGGCGCTGACATTGCTGTTGTACGACTTCACTATTGAATATGTACAAACGGAGAAGTTCGAGAATGCCGGTGTCTGATCAATAAACACGTCAAGCCTGACGAAGATTACATGATTGCTAGCGTGATTTTGGAGGAAGATTTTCGGTTTGTAGCGGACGAAGCAGTAAGCTGTCCTCCGCCCAGTTTCAAGTCGGTGGAACATGAGACGCAATCCGACGAACAGCTGCGCAAAGTGTACTGTTACCTTCGAGAAGACTGGCCATAAAAAGCGAAGATAGAGGATCCGGAGATCCGCCGGTTCCATAGAAGGCAAGTTTCGCGGTGCACCGTTGGGAGTGCATCATGTTCGGGGAGCGCTTGGTGATTCCCGAGAAGCATCGGCAACGGTGTCTGCGGCAGTTGCACCGGCGACACCCCGGAATCCTAAGAATGAAGGCGTTGGCGAGGAGTTATGTAGTTGGTCGTCGATAGATGAGGAGATCGCCCAGTACGCGAAGGTATGCAAGCACTGCATACTCCACCACAAGAAGCATCGGTTTCGTGGCCACGACCACCTAGCCCATGGAAGCGAGTTCATGTGGATTACGCCGGTCGCATCGATGGAGTACACTACTTGCAGTCGACGCGCATTTGAAGTGGCCGGAAGTGGTGCCAACACAACGGATCACTTTCACAGCCACGATCAACATCTTGAGGAGTATCTTTGTCCGGCTGGGAAAGCCTGAAACGCTCGTCAGCGACTTACGACCAATGAGTTCCATCAGTTCTGCAGCGACAGTAACATCGATCTCGTCACCACGGCACCTTTTCATCCGCAGTCGAACGGTCAAGCTGCAAGGTTCGTGGACACGTTAAAGAGAAGGGGAAGGTCAGCGTTGGAGAAGCATTGGATGTTTTCCTGTTAACCTACCGCACAACACCGAATCGACAGGTCGACGAAGGAAAATCACCTGCTTCGGACGGCGCTTCAGTACGTACAAATCTGAACTTGCTTCGCCCTTCGTCTATGCGAAGGTGTACAGCAACAACAAGTGCCGCAAGTCACCTCGAACGGTGTGTAAGAAGATCGGCAAGGTGTTGTACACCGTCTGGGTTGAGGATCAACGGATGGTTCGAGCGCATGTTAACCAGATGTTAACCAGTGGCAGTACTACACCACGTAACCATACTGTTGAAGCTGTACGTATTGCATATTTGAAGCGCATATATTGGCATGCATTGCCCTACATTAACCATTAAAGTTGAATTGAAGTGACAAGTGGCGCCACTATTGCTGGCTTACGATTTTACTGGTATAATCGTAATTCAACAATATTGGCGCCACTATTTCCACTTTAATTCAACTTTAATGTTTTATATAGAGTGGAGGCCGACTTCGGCTCCTACTCACGATTTCGAGGGCACAAATCTCTTCGTAAATAAACCCAGCGAACCTGATCTTCTCATTTTAAGCTTATAACAAGTGAGCATGAACAGAATAATAAAATGCACTGTTGTTTGAAGCTTACTTCTTGAGATTTGTGCGTATGAAGTTCTGATGCACTGTTCAAGCGGGATTTTAAGACGTTTGTCCTTAAATAACTGATTTCAATAGCTCAAGCTTGAGCTTGAGCTTGATTGACCGCCCGTAGATGTTACTCCAGTATCGTCAGACCAGCTACACTCACACAAGGAATCAATGAGATATCTGCCAGGGACTAGCAGGCATCTTCAGTGTGTGCGCGTTGGTGCTCCTCTATTTTAGGCGAAAATGGCGCCTGCCACGTCAGATTGCAGGTCAATGTGGGGAAGGGAAAGGAAGTGATGATTGCAATTATTTGTATCCACATCAAACGGAATCCTACCTCTGCGTCTGCACAAATGCATGCGGATGTCGGAGTGTTGGTAGGGTATGGTTGGCAGAGGGCTCACACATTTGTACGTGGATGCCAGACGTAAGGCGAGAGTATTATGTGTTTTATTATTGCGGCACAGTTCGCATGATTGCATAACTCGTAGGCGTTATCTGACAGATACTATGCAGTGAAAGTTGGAAGGAAGGGAAACGGATTTTTTCAACCCGCTTCTGGTTCTAGCGGTGGCTATGAACGAACATATGAATGTACATAAGTTGTACATGTAGAGAGAAGGGAGAAAGTAAATATAAAGATACAAAATAGGTGGAAAGGAAGGGCCAGGGATTGAACCCACGACCTTCTGTATATAAAACAGAAGCAAGTCCGTCGTTTGCTTAAAGAACTGATTCCAATATAGGAAGATCTTAAGGGACAGTAACAACGTCAACATCTCTTCGAAGTTTTCCTTCGGAATACTCGTAAATTCTTGGATTTCTTCCCACCTGATATTGACTTTTTCTACCGTAAAATTAGCCGATGAAACAAACCCACAACATAGTCAATAACGGTGCTGATCTGTATAGAACAATCACCCATAGTTAATAATATTTCTGAACACTGTCAATTGACGATGATTTTCAGGGTAAAATTATGCTCTGAGTCTGAGATGAAATTGCGAAATGATCCGATCCGTGTTTGACTGGTTGGTATGCTGGTTTTTCGAAACAGCCCAAACCATCTACCCAGGATGTTACGCGACAGACACGTCGTAAACAAATATTACACCATTTCCGGTGGTAAAAACTAACAACCCCAATCCAACAAATAAGACCCATGTCTTCAAAAACAACCTCCCATTCGACGTCGTCGTCGTCATCGTCGCTTTCCAAAGCGAACAATTTCGTAAACCTCGCGCTGAGACCTTTCCTTCGTCCCAGCCCGGCCTAACTTGTTATGGGTATACAATAGTGTTCTCTAATGTGCTTCTTGAACCCAACCTATCCAACGGCTAAAAGAGATCATCATCATCAACAACCCTCGAGACGACGACAAACCTACCTATTTAACCACCACCACCAATCGTCATTTAATATCAAAATGAAGAGGCGCGCGCAGCATTAAGCATAATAGCGCTGCGCCACACCGAATCGTTATTATAACCAGAAAGCAAAAGGTGACTCTCCCAGCCCCCATCATCTTGGAGGAAGCGATGAATAGGGTCCTAAAGCACTTGAATTAGCGTATACCGCCCTAAGTACATTGACGTTAAGTCTATCTGGATCAGTGATGAGGCTGTGAACTATTCAGAATGCTGTTTCGCTTAAAACTAGACAGTTCGATGGTAATTTGTTCTCGAATAGTACAGTGACCCCACACCGATGAATCACCTTAATTTTTGTACACTATTTATGAATCACCATGTTGATCAAATGGAGTGATCCATAAACTGTGGTCATTTTTACCGATTCATAAATTGTGGGGTCACTGTGGTTAATATTTTTGATTTCGATCTTGTTTATTACCCGGTAAACGTCCAAGGTCTCATGATTTGAATCGTAACCTTCGTCATGCATTAGGGTCATTATGACCCAAAACGCGATTTCAAGCATTAATATCTCTTTTGTTAATTAACTTAATGAAACTTCTAGACTTTTAATACTTTGCAGAAACGAAGCTTTAAAAAAAAAATCTTAAGGTGGAACCAAAATGGCGCCATAAAAAAAATGCGAATAATGCATTGGGGTCATTATGACCCATAAATTCAAACTCTTATAGAATGATGATTTTTTCACCAATTCAAATGACCAATGTCTTATTTAATAGTAAACACTTTGACTTTTGGACATTCTTCAGGTAGGGTATCGGGATGCTTCGTTGGCATAGTCCCCTCGTTCGGCCTATCTCAACGTAAACCAAAAACTCAAACAAACACGCATAACTGGATATCGGAAAAGCTATGCGGCAAACAACTGTAACATTTCGTTTCAATTTTAGCATTTTGGAGTATTAAAATTGAATGAAAATGTCTCTTTGTTTATCTTTTATAGACGCCATGATTCTTCGGCTTAGTAGGGTAGTCTATACATATGCTCATAAATGGCATGAATCTGGAACATTTCGAACTGACTTTTCAATAACTGAACATTTGATGCGACGGTCAAAGACTCTATTTTGAACTTGTATATTTGTTTTCAACGAATAATAAATATTTTACAAATTGAATGTGAGCCGAATATTGAGGACATTCTTTTCACTATGTACCCAAATCTTGGCCCATCACTAAAGTGACGTCAACAACACCGATAAAGTGACGTCAACAACATAGCTTGCGTAAGATCCAGAAAGAACAAACAGGAAGAAAGATTTTGTGTACGGTGAGTGTAAAAATATAACACAATAATAGGGTTGCGTTGTTACCGTTAATAAATTAAGAAAGAACTTTAGTTTAAGTAATTCATTTACAGTTTTTTGAAAATTTGGCTCCGAAAATGTAATTTACAAGTAAGATTGCTGAACAAACAGAGATAATACTTCAGCAGAAATATTGAAAAAAATAGATAATAAGTGGTTCTAGTGTATGGAAAGCAATAGGCCAACGTTGTATCCACTAATAGGCCAATTTTTGTACCATAGACCAACGTTGCATACCATCGCATCGAATCTTTTCAACTTATTAAAGTAAATTTTTGAATATTAACGTTAGTTTACTTTCAATTGGAGAAACAAGAATTGCCTAGAGTGTGTAATAGGATCAACATATTATTTCTAGTGCTATTAATTCATGAGTTATGGTCAAAATTGTCAAAGCGGATTACAAATTAGGCCAAGGAATGGTACATATACCCTAATTGCTTTGAGATTTTCTCCGGCCATACCATTGTATTTTTTTAATTCGTAAGAGAGTATCTAATTGAATTTTCAAAGTAATAACAAACGGAATTCTGTAAGGATTTCCAAAGAAGTTTCCAGAGGAATTCTGAAGAGTTTTTAAAAAATTCAATTTTGCAAGGAGCTATCGAAAGAACTACAGAATTAATTGTCAGAAGTAAATTTCCAAAGGCATTGCAGGTGAAACTTCCATAGAAATTGATGAAGGAAATTCCGTTGGAGTTGCTTGATAAATTTGCACACCGTCTTCAGCCACAGATCACAGACTGAATATAACTTACACTAGACAACGGATAACATGTAAGACTGTAAGACATCCAGTGGCCCAACGAAGAATTTTCCGTTTGACGAAATTTTTCGTCCGACTGGAATGGGAATCGAACCAACAATCCATGGCTTACAATATGCGTCACTAAAATTGCTGACAGGATTTCTAAAGAATTTGCTGAAAAAATTTCGTCAAAAGGAAATACGAAATGTTTTCACATGGTAACTTTTAGGAAATTCGCCGAATCGATTTGAAAAGGAAATGCCCAATCGAGATCAGTAAGAGTTGGCAAAGAAGTTTCCAGATAAATGTTGAAAAGATCCAAAAGTGATAACCATAGGATTTTCCAAACGAACTGTAAAAAAAACAAAGAGAACTTTCAGACGAAAATCCCAAAGAAATTTCCGTAGAAGAATTTTCAAAAGAAGTTCACAAAGCCATTGTCGAAGCATTTACAGGGGATGGCCAAAATGTTTGGGATAGGCAACTTTTTTTTCTCTCACAAAAAAGTGCTATAAATTTTCATAGAGCGCATCAAAAAATCTCAAATTTTGGATGTTTGTCAACCTATTATATGTGCATCATTGGTACAAATTTGGGCTCGATTGATTAATAGTCCGCAAAGTTAGAACCGTTCGGGTAAAACACCTTTTTTTAGACAACTCATTTTTGAGCTGTCATATCTCGGAAACCAGTGAATCGAATTGAATGAAATTTTGAACGTACACTAACAATATGTAAATGCTTCAAAAACTATTAAAACTTAGGTACTTTTTAAATGTTGAAAAAAGTTATCATGGATTGACAGTTTTCTTTTCTCGAAAAAATGTAATTTTTTTTTACATCAATGTCAATAAATTTAAGTATTGATATCCAAAGATTTTCCACTTCTGTTCTCAAATTATCTCCAATCAGATATATTAGAGCTTGTTTAGATTGAAGGAAGAAAAAATTTAATAATTTTTGTGTGGTATTGTAAATTTTACTTATTTTCCTCTATATGGGTAAAAATTTCAACCCGATATAACTTAATTTGCCGTGAGTAAATATTACATTTTATAATGTCGTATTAAGTATCAATATATTGTTGATAAACGTTAAAAAAATCATTCAATTCGGTTCACTGGTTTCCGAGATATGACAGTTCAAAAAATAGTTGTCTAAAAAAATAGTGTTTTACGCGAACGGTTCTAACTTCGCGAAAAATTAATCAATCGAGCCCAAATTTGTACCGATGATGCACACATAATAGGTTGACAAACAGTCAAAATTTGAGATTTTTTGATGCACTCTATGAAAAGTTACAGCATGTTGAATTTTTGTGTGGGAGAAAAAAAGTTGCCTATCCCAAACATTTTGGCCATCCCCTGTACTACATAAATTGAAGTTTTTGGAAAACTTTTTTGCCACAGATTTTTTTTCTTGAAATTTCTAACGAAATTCCTAAAAAATCTTGAAATCTTTTACCAAATAAATTGCGAGTTCATTTGTCGACACAATACCTGAGACAGTTTCCAAAAGAATTGCCAGAAAATTTCCAAAACAATGCACATAGTAGGCTTACAAAAAATGGCATTCCCAAAGAAATTCCTGAAAGAACTTTCAGAGTAATTTTAGAACCGAATTTCATAGAAATTTCTTAATGAATTGCTGCACAGATATCCAAAGTTTTAACTAAAAAACAATAAATTTCCGATAAAAAAAACTACTGAGAAGATACTTGACACTTAGATTAAACTGACAGCCGTGAAGAACACAAGTGCTAGGGAATGGGTGACAAAACGTCGAATTCCAAAACGTCGAATGCCAAAACGTCGAATGCCAAAACGTCGAAAGGACAAAACGTCGAAGGGACAAAACGTCGAAAGGACAAATCGTCGAAAAGCGTGTAACTGTTCGCAGTTCAAAAATTTGGAACGCACGTGAGCTCGAAAGTGATCGCAACTTGAGCAAGAACTGCACCCGCAGAATGCCAACATGCCAACATGGTACCCTGGTACCTGGTAAACTGTAATGGTCATGTTTCTACCATTTTTTCACCAATTCTAGCCATCTTGGGCTGATTCGATTCAAAAACTCACCCTCTATTGAGAGGGGGAACCGGTTCAGTCACCGTGGATTACCAAAAAATCCGGATTTCGCAGCAGAATCTTAATGCCCGATGCCCAAATATCCCACTTCATTGTGGTGCATATTTTCGCGCAACAACGCATGTATGCAGATGTGTCACAAAGTCCTAGGGCAGCACCTTGGTCAGGACGCACATAAGATTTGATGACACATCCAAGCTCAGTTTATTTTTGGCTCGCGTTTAGTTCAATTGCAACACTGGGTGCCAGTAGAAGGGGCTCCAAAGAAGTAAGAGAAGAAAAGGTAGGGAAAGTCCGGGTACAAATAATGTTACACTTATCGTGACGTGATGTGAGTTTTTATATACGACAGTGCGAATATTCCCTACCCGCGAAGAACTGATCAAGAAACATGCCCACCCTGAGGTGTTGTTTCAGGGAGCCTCAGGAAAGCTCCCCTCTGAACTAGTGGCACAAGTGAAAGAATTAGTATCCTTTAAAAGAATAAAGAACTCACTATTTGCTTGGATTACTTGTTTTCGACGTTTTCGACGTTTTGTCCTTTCGACGTTTTGTCCCTTTCGACGTTTTGGCATTCGACCTTTTGGCATTCGACGTTTTGGCATTCGACGTTTCGTCTTTCGACGTTTTGTCCCTAAGCCGTGCTAGGCAGTGAGCGAATTTTGAAATAAGCTCTCAATGTGGAAGCTTCTTTTCTTCTAGAAAGCTTTTTTTGCCGATTTGAAAGTTTGAGCAAAATATTTGTTTGAATGAAGCAAGGTTTACTGATTTGTTCATTAAAATCTACTGATCACCATCAACTTTTTGCTGTAACTCAGCAAATTTTGCCGAAAGTTCAGCAAAAAAAAAGCTGAACCTTTCAGCTCAGCAAAATTTGGCTGAAAGCGTCTTTGTGCTTTGCATAGCATCACGAAAGCTCTTAGCATGGCTCTTAGTCCTCTACGTAACTTTGTCGAAGACAGTATCCTTCTAAGTGATCCAGAACACGAGATATACGACGTCCAGACTGAACTAGAAGCTCATAAGAAGACTAGTGCCATGCAGTGAATGATTCTCGAGCTAAATTGTTTCCGATGTGAAAGCTTTTAGTCTTCTGAGCAACTTGTTGAATTCAGGTTGTACCCGAATTGGACGTGGACTAGACGGAAACAGAATTCGAGGGACAATCATTCTATCTTATTATTTGAAGGAAATTGTATGTAGTTCTTTTACAATTCTTTTATATGATATGAAAGATAATTTATAAATTAGTAACTGATACCAAATAGAAAGTCCGAGAAGTATCAATGAAGGAATCGCGAGAGACATCTCTAAGGGAGTCCCAAAAAGAATCAAGGATGAAACTCCGAAGTGTAGTAGGCTAAGATCATAATTATTATTGTAGTAGGCTGAGAACCAGGATGTAGGGAATAAACGTCACTGTGATTATTGTTTACAACCGAACAACACGGCTCGTTACTACTCTACATTGGCGACGAGAATAAAGCTCAGTTTTCTGCGGTTAATTTGTTCAGTGGTGCTGGAGAGGCATAAAAGATTCAGACATTTGGTAATAGTGGTATGTACAGTATTTCGAACAAGGAAGAAGGTATTGTGACTCGGAACAGTTCAAATGAAAACGTTTTGGCTAAAAGAAATAGAAAGGAAGAAGATAAGGAGGTTACACCCTTAGTGAAACATGAACATATATATAGAACTGAAAAAAATAATGTGGACCTTCGGTTTGAGCGGAATATGCTTGAATTGTGGCAGTGGTATTACACCGGTTCGATTGAGGAGCTGTACAATGAAAATGGTGCTGGTTCAGTTGAGGATCACATCCTGCGAGAGATGTAGGATTCCTGAAATCTGGTATGTTATACACAGAATGTGAAAAGCAGCGTAAAATCAAAGTGCTGGAGCCATTTAGAAGTGTTTGAAATTTTATGATTTTTTCTTGACTGTTTGTTACGTAGTTGCTAAGCAACGAGATGATGTACACAGTTGATTTGTTTGAAAGATCGAACGTTTGCATCAAGTTTGCTGAAGGTGAAGAATTTATTTGGTTCAAACAATGAAAACTTGTTGGCCATTTATAATGCAGTCTATTTCATGCAATATTGCTTATAATAAGCATTTCTTGGTTTTAGTGAAAAATGCGCATTTGCTGCATAAATTAGCGTATCTCTGTTGTTTTGTTCTATTAACAAAATATTTCGGAAATACTAAAAATGGAAATTTAGTGTTTTTAGATTTTCTAACTGTCGTGTTAAATACTTCAACATTTATGTGCAGGAAGTGATACTTAAATAATTGGTTTAAACGTAATATTTTATTCTGTTTTGGCCATTCTTCAGTTTAGCCGGGTCAGAAAACAATGAGTTCTCATCACAGCAAACGCAATTGATGAAGCATTTCTATTCCATGGTTTCTGACGTAAGTAGAAAATTATGCAATGATATTAATATCAATTGGATTGGACCAATTGGATGTAAAAAAAATATATCATTTGATTCGGGAAATTTAAGTTACGAATATTTTGTTACATGACGATTTAGTGTGAACAAATGAGTGAACAAAAATGCGAATGTACAATAAGCACGGTTTGAAACAAAATGTTTGAATTTAATCCTGATTGATTGATTGATTGATTTGTCTTTATTTAAGAGACTTTCAGCCGAATTGAATGCTCAATAAGTAGTGTAGCGATTATCTCCAGAATAATTCTAGAAAGTTTTGTGACATATTGTAAAGAAATAATATTGCAATAATACAGAACACCTTTCGATTATTTTAAATTCGACAGATTTCAACATTCAATGCGATATTATGAAATCTAAAGCTGACATATAGAATCAGCTGAACATCAATGAGGTTCAGCAATGATCGTTTTTATGGCAGAATAGAGAAGATAAATATATTTTTTGTAGAATAATCAGCGATTTAGGTTATAAAGCCATTCCATTAGTTTGTTTTTAAACTAGCTTCATTATTAAAAAAAACATGCATAACTCTAATGGAATTTGAATGAATGTCATAATACTTAAGGACACCCAAAATGGCCACCCCAATGACCGATTTTGGCACCTACTCACGATTTCGAGGGCACAAATCTCTACGTAAACAAAACTAGTGCATCTGATCTTCTTGTTTAAAGCTTATTACAAGTGAGCAAGAACAGAATAATAAAATGCACCGTTGTTTGAAACTCGCTTCTTGAAATTTGTGCGTGTGACGTTCTGATGCACTGTTGAAGCGGGATTTCAAGACGTTTGTCCTTAAGCAGATGTCATATAGCAAGACCATGATGAGGGTAACGGGTTCTATGTCTGGTCGGACCAGAATGTTTTCGCAATGGAAATATATTTATTTCTTTGAGCATGAAATACCTCGGTGCACACAACACAAAATATGAATGCTCAGACAGTAATATCTAATAAAGCTGTGTTTACTGATTCACATTACAATGTTGTGCTTGCAGCACGATTCACAGATGTATTCAATGACAGGAGGCATGAAACTGTAAGAATACTCCAATGCATTATTTACTATTGGTAATAGTTAGGTGAAGTGGAAAATCAGGTGATTAAGCAAAAAGTGATTGGTCCGGCAGCATTATGGAACTTGAAAAAGCCTTGGATGAATTCGATGATGCACAAGGCGCCAGTGTTCAAAACACAGTAACAGTAAATCACTAAACAGGTCTTTGATAGCGTATTAAATATGACGTGAACAATGTTATCCTAATTATTATTCTAGTAATCAGCCAAAAGATATATTGAACATAGATGTCCTGTCTAGTACATAGACTAGGGTTTAAAGATCGTCAGAAGAACTGTAAAATAAAATATCATAGAAATCATTGAAGTAGAAACCTGCTAACAAAAGAAAAATAGAAATTTACGAATTGTCACAGATTTGTTCAACATTCAAATTTCAAAACACTATATGAAACTATTAAACATTTCTAGTGTGGTTTTATATACAAATGCAAGGGAAAACGTGATCCTAGTCAGTTTGGCGGTGAAGAAACAATGGAATGTAGAGGATAACAAATCCTAGTCCATTCCTTGCAAGAAACGTAGGGAACTTTTGGAAAGTTCTAGTCCGTTTCTGTATCCAAATATAGGGGATGAAGTCATCCTAGTCTATTTGGAGTAGAAAAAAAAATGGAATGTAGGGGATTGCAAATCCTAGTCCATTCCTAACAAGAAACGTAGGGAGCTAAGAGAGTTCTAGTCCGTTTCTGTATCCAAATATAGGGGATAAAGTTATCCTAGTCTATTTGGAGTTCAAAGAAAATAAATAATGGAATGTAGGGGGTCACGGATCCTAGTCCATTCCTAGAATGAAACGTAGGGAACTTTTGGAAAGTTCTAGTCCGTTTCTGTATCCAAATATAGGGGATTTTTTTTTTTTTTTTATCTGTATTAACGAGATTTTTAGCCCTAGGCTAGTTCATCTCGGGACCCACGCTTTACTTCCTTTCCGAAGGAAGAACCCACATTTTTTTGTGAGTTTGTTGGGAGTGGGATTCGATCCCAGGTCCTCGGCGTGATAGTCAAGTGTTCTAACCATCACACCAGGTCCGCTCCACAAATATAGGGGATGAAGTCATCCTAGTCTATTTGGAGTAGAAAAAAAAATGGAATGTAGGGGATTGCAAATCCTAGTCCATTCCTAACAAGAAACGTAGGGAGCCAAGAGAGTTCTAGTCCGTTTCTGTATCCAAATATAGGGGATAAAGTTATCCTAGTCTATTTAGAGTTAAAAAAAATGGATGAAGAGGATTACGAATCCTAATCCATTCTCGGTTCAAGATGCATTTTATTACATCTTGAATTACAGACAGTATTACAGACCAAAATGAAGGAGTCCAGCTCAGTTCGTTTGGCGTAATATCTAGTAATTTTTATATATGAGAATCTGTTAATAATGTATTTTGAAGTCTATTCTAGATATGGACAATTATTTTTGAAAAAGTGAAGATTATTTCAAGATGAAATCTGAAGCTGTGGTGGACATGGTACATAGGAGAATCCAAAGCAAAAAAAACTCAACCACTGTGGTAAGCGTATTCAACTAAGTGGTCAAAAGAAGGAGGTAAACGTATGTAAAATGGCTAAGTAAACGTCAATTATATCAATATATTGATTAGTTTAGTAATCGCAATTTTATATTCCTATATAGATAACCAGAACATTGCCAGGATTTCGGAAAACGCATAGGAAGGCTTCGTTGATGAACATTGACGATTGACGAAAGCATCCCCTGGAGGATGGATATCATAATATTACTATATGATCATAATACTATGTATATCATGATATTACTATATGAGTTCAACGGGGCTTCGATTGAAAATCATCAAATATTGTTTAAAAGATTTCTCATATTTAATAGGTTAGTTCAACTATTTGAAGAAAGGGAGAGATGTAGTAGGCTAAGATCATAATTATTATTGTAGTAGGCTGAGAACCAGGATGTAGGGAATAAACGTCACTGTGATTATTGTTTACAACCGAACAACACGGCTCGTTACTACTCTACACGAAGGAATCCCTAAATGAATCTCGAGAGGGATACCTGAAAGAATACCGGAAGTTACCCTGGGAAAAATCTCTAAAGGAATCCCAGGAGGATTGATTGATTTGTCTTTATTAAAGAGAATCCCAGGAGGACTCAATGAAGGAATTCTGGAAGGAATGTACGAATGGGAGAAGCTCTTGAAAGAATCGCGGGAGATAGATATCCCAGACAAAAATCGAAAGGGTTCCTGACAGAAATCAATGACAAAATCCCTAAAGGGATCTTGAAGTAATCCCAGAAGGAATCGCAAAAAATAATCCCTAAAAGAATCACGGTAGAGATCTCTGAGAGAATCCTGGAGAATCTCTGAAGGAGTCTCTGCAGAAATCTCTGCTTTTAACTGCTTTTCCCGATTGGCTTCGTGGCCGAGCGGTTAGCGGCGTCAGTCGTTTAGGTGTCTCATAAGCCTCGGAGTGTGGGTTCGATTCCCGCTCCAGTCGGGGAAAACTTTTCGTCGGACGAAAAATTCTCCACTGGGCCACTGGGTGTTACATATATGTGTTGTCCGTTGTCAAATGTTAGTGTAATGTTCAGTCTGTAGAGGCGCAAGGTCGAAGACGGTGTAATTGTCTTTAATTCTAGGACTCACGTGAATTCTTATTGCAGAAGACATTCTCTAATTTGTCAGAGTATTGCAACTAAAGCCCTGGGTTTTTCTTTGTGGTCCTGGGACTTAACTAAGGACGACATATGTGACGACATGGATGGGGCTGGAGTTCCTATGCATGGATATACATATATCAGTAGGGTTCGGGCACTGGTTTTGGCCAGTCTAAGGGAAATCATTTTTATAAAAATAACCAATAATCCTATGAAAACAACCAATGTGTCAAATGAAAGATTTCAATCTATATTTTGAAGGAAAATGCAGAAATCAAGCCAATACTTGATGTTTGTATTAAAAGTGGCACTGGCCAAAATAGAAGCACTGCCGCAGTTTTGGCCATATTCTTAAGTTTGGCTTCTATTTTGGCCAATCACGTGTATTTCTTATGGGAGTGGCCAAATTAGTAGCACCCTGGTCAAAATAGATATATGGGAGCTGATTTTTTAAGGAAATATATTTTTTCTCCCAGTTTTTAATCGAAATGTGTGGTTTCCACAACTGTAATCATCATATTGTATTGGGATCTACTAGTAAAAAATAAATTTACGCCGATTTAGATCGCAACAGGCTCAATACCGCACTATGGCCAAAACTCCGGACTGGCCAAAACTGAAGCTTAACCATACACAAATTTTTTATTCCATCTTAGATAACATTCTTTTTTATTTGAGATCATTAAATTAAAAATATTAGTTCAGACGCTTTTCATCAGACACCGCTAAATGGAAATGGAAATGGATAGTGTACGATAGCATGGACAAGATTTATTCGTCTATCAGGAGAGTATATTTCCATATTTTCAATTAATGTGCGCAAAATCCTTTTGTAGTTGACATAAAAATAAAAACAAGATTAATTTCTCAATCAGAATAAATATGTAATAGCATTTTAAAATACCGTAAAGACTAGCCTGAGGATCACAGGTAGTGTGAAACAAATCAAGTGAAAAATGTTCACACTTCAATCAACAAACTCTTACACTAACAGTCTACTAGGATAGCATTGAACTAAAATTCGTTCGTCGGCAAGAAACGTCATATTCGAATCACCCCTCATGTTATCGTAAAAAACTGGATAGAACAAGTTCTGTTCAGAAATCGATGCTTTATTCCCTCTCAATGACAATGGACTAGCATACGCATACGACATGCACTAAATACTAAGGATACGGGTAAGCCATAAAAGATCTAAACACTGGTCGTAGTGCCTCATCCAAACAGAAAAAAGAAAAAATCGCAAGAGAAATCCCTAAAAGAATCTTGGGAGGAATTTCTGAAAGCAAAAAAAACTCACATAAATACTAATGGCATCCCGGAGCTACGAGTAGCGTCATATAAGAAAGTCTTGAATTTGCCCGAACGCAACATCCGTTTTTTCGATCTCCGACGAACTATCGATCCCGTACCAAATTCCAAAATCAATAGTTATATTAAATGTTGTTTACAAGGGGTTTCCAACAAGTTTGTTAGTGACAAGTAATCAATGATTACTTTCGATTTCACTGAGTAATCAGGTAATCACAAAGTAATAATCTGAAGTAATCATTAGTAATCCGAAATAATCAATGGTAATCAGATGTAATCAATTGTAATCAAATGTAATCAACTAGGTAATCATCGGTATAACCAAACAAAGTGATCTTGAGTAATTAGTTGTAATCATATGGTAATCATAGGTAATCTGAGTAATCAGTAGTAATCTTAAGTAATCAACAGTAATCTTGGAAATCAATAAGTAATCATAAGTAATCAAGGTAATCACAAGTAATCACGGTAATCAATAAGTAATCATAAGTAATCAAGGTAATCACAAGTAATCATGGTAATCAGAAGTAATCATTAATAATCAGATGTAATCAATTGTAATCAGATGTAATCAATGATAATCAAATGTAATCAACTAAGCAATCAACGGTACAACCAAACAAAGTAATCATGGGTAATCATATGATAATCATAGTTAATCTGAGTAATCAGTAGTAATCTTGAGTAATCAATAGTAATCTTGGTAATCAATAAGTAATAACAAGTAATCAAGGTAATCACAAGTAATCATGGTAATCAGAAGTAAGCTGAGTAATCTGCAGTAATCTTGAGTAATCAATAGTAATCATGGTAATCAATAAGTAATCATAGTAATCACAGTAATCAATGAGTAATCAGAGTATTTTTTTCAGTAGTGACAGGTAATCATTTAGTTGGGAATCCCCAAGGGGGAGTCGCTGAGCACATCTTTACTTGCGCCAATTTTTTTCAGTGTGCCACCGGGTATTGTATTGTGCCTCAGTGTGCCCCGAAGTGCCACTGCTTGATGATTCAGATTTTGCTTGGCAACTACCAAGACAACCAACTGTTTGTTTTCATTTTGCAGGTCAAATGCACATGGTTGCCTAGTTTTTTCACCCAAACTCAAGTGTCAAAATTGTGCCTCAGAGTGCCTCGGTGTGCCACACAGCATATAAGACGGTGCGCTTGGCACCTCTTGGCACAATGTTCCAAGCGACTAGCCCCTTGGGAATCCCTTGGTTGTTTGTGTGTTAATGTCTACACCATTAGGCGATGTCAAAATAAAAAAATAAACTCAAAAATGGTTAATCTTGACTGTGACACTACCACGGTCACTTTTTGACATTTGCGCGTGGACAAATCACGAGCTGGGTTGCCATTTAGTCATTATGGAAGTATTATACTTATGACACACATGTGATACAAGAATCACTGTACAATTGCGCTTGAAATGAGTGCCATACTGAAAATTCTCTCAGTTCAAGTCTTGTTAGAATTTTCTTGATACTGCGTACCGTTGTACAGGAATCACACTCGTATCACATGTCTGTCCGGGGTATTAAACTAAGAAAATCAACACTTTTTTATTCACAGCCTGCAAATAAAATCAATATATTGTATTCACAAGTAAAACTGGAACGTTATTTAACGATGGTGAAAACATTATCACGCATACGGTACAGCGCCTTCTTGTGCGAAAATGTTCAACTAATGATAACTTGAATAGAAGATACACACATACGTAGGGAGAACTCCACTGAAAGCGCTAACTTCAAATTCCAAATCATGGATAAGACATCAGCAAAAAAACACATTTAGGGACAAACATCTTGAAATCCCGCCTCAATAGTGCATCAGAGCTTCATGCGCACAAATCTCAAGAAGCAAGCTTCAAACAAAAGTGCATTTTTTATTTTGTTCTTCCTCACTTGTAATAAACTTAAAATAAGAACATCAGGTGCGCTGGTTTTGTTTACGAAGAGATGTATGCGCTTAAAATCGTGAGCAGGTGCCAAAGTCGGCCATTGTGGCGGCCATTTTGGGATTCTAACAAGTCTGTCTTGAACTTCACATTCAGAATTGGAGAACGTTTGCGCCATCTAGTGAGTCAATTCTGAAGTTAATTGTTCACCATGTACGATGTATGGATCCTCTGAACAACTTCTCCGAAGACAGTACGCTGAGATATTGTGTAAATCTCAAGAGTCAAGATATTCACTTCAAAAGTCTATAAATAGGACACTGGGCGGGCGTGTTCTGTCTAATCTGTCCGTCTATTATTTTTTTTTTGTTAAGTTTGGTTTTGTTCATTCCGCCTTTTCTCTCTATTCCGTCGATTGATAGAATAGAGTTAATAAACTATAGAGGACGAATGTCGCTGCTGTTCCCTTTGTTCTCGTTCGCAAACATGTCGGGTACCTATCTGTCAAACTGCATACTTTTTCGTTTTGACACTTATAGCCCGGTCTATCTCCGCCAGCAAGAGATGTTTCGGCAGCGACGCCAGCGACATTCTTCCTCTATAGTTTATTACCTCTATTATTGATAGTGATTGAGCTAGTGAAAAACTAGTTGCATAAGCAAGCGGTGCGCCATGGTGTATGGGTTCGAGTTAATCTTCGCAAAGTGCCCAACATGCATCATACCCTGGCGTGCAACCAAAAGCGAAGCGAAACTCGTTGAAATGTTATATATTCTCGAGAAGCTCAATATTCAGTCTGTTCCTTGTGAATAGGTATCTGTTCAAGTCTACTCTGTCTTATTTGTTTTGTGTGTACTGTCTCTTCTGTTCCTTTTGTCTGTTCTATCAATGTTGTCTATTCCGTCTAATCGTTCTTTTCTGTTTCTTTTATGGTCTAGCCTATTTATGCTGCCTGTTCTATATATATTTGTTTGTTTTTCTGTCCCTTATGTCTTTTTAGTCTGCTGTTTGTCTGTCCTGTCCATTCTGTTCGTGTCGTCTGTTTCAGCCATGCTGTTTTTAATGTTAATCGAAAAAATTGTTTTTAAATGGCATGTTAACGTTTATGTGACTTCTCGGAAAAAATACTCAAGTTTTCGAAGTGACTAGTTTTCTCAACGAAATATTCCAAAAAAAGTCCAAAAAAAAAGAAAAAAAATCCGGTCAAACCCGCAAAAGCTTTGCCGTCTTTTCAGTGGATATGCCCACTTTTTGTGGGATATTCCGACTTTTTTTGGGTTGTGAAAACTTGTGTCGGTCCCATGGTTTTCGAAGATGTTCGAACAACGTTTTCATCCTCAGTTTTAGAACCCTATTGTTGGAGAAACCATACCGACGACAGCGGTCTGGAGCTGGAACTTGGGGACGACGTTGGTTGATGATGATGATGGAAATAAAACCAACAAACGAAAACAAATAACCCGCAAGAGAGCGGCGGCATTCAATGGATCGCATCGCGGAATCGCGGCATCGTTTCTTTAGCCTAAACTCTCTCGAAAAAGTCAAACCAATTCGGCCACCGCCACGCTGTACCGCTCGCTGCGCCAGCGTTGACTGGATCTGAATCTGAATGGTGGTTGGTATAGTATTGGCAAAATTTATGGATCAGGTCGCGCGGGCGAGGTTCCAATCAAGCGCGCGGAAGAGTGAAAAATTTCGCTGACACCACATGATTATTTATCCGGTTCATCATTCGAACGAAAGATGCTAATATTTAGTTTAAATCGGTTTGAGCCGGACATGGCATTATAGACATTGGACGTCGAGCGACGTGGAGCACTTGAGATAAAACTTCAGGGCACCGAATTTCTAAATGAGTGTTTTGAGAGAATTTCCTTTGATTTCACTATTTGAAAACTATTTGGCAAAACCGTGTTTTGATAAGCTTGAGTTTGATTAATCGTCCGGAATTGCTACTCTACTATCAGCTACATTCACACAAGTAACCAATTGGCTGCTTGGGACTGAAGGCATCTTCAGTGTGTGAACATTAATGATCTTCTGTTTAGACGAGAATGACGTCTGCTACGTCAAGATGTATGTCAACTTGGTGGATAGCAAAATACATGGGAGGAAAGGGTTCAGCCAGGGATTGAACCCAGGATCTCCTGAATACGAATTGGATAAAACGAAGGATAGTCAAAACTTAGAAGTTTTCAGCAATCGTGCTACGGCTACCAATGCTAAACACGTCGACCGGTCTCATAAATCCCCGTGCGGTACAACACAACACTTGACTTCAATTGACACTGATTTCGACCTGGATCTTGTCCATATCTCATTAGCATATAGGAACATCGTCCTACTTCATCACCGTTCGTCTATCCCCCGAATTGCCATCGCCATAACAATAGGTAACAATATTGAACCTAGTAGAACGAACAGCGACAGAGCCAGCATACACTGTGGATCCGTCTTGATTTGCGCCTTCCACGGCGACTGACTACGACGGCACCCTCTCTTTTCACATAATTTCCCCCCTGATTGGATAATATGTTTCCTGAAAGAGCACTTTTGATTGAATTATAAGCGCGTTATATTCTTATTGGTCCATATCTCCGCTCAGCAGTCCCGCTCAAGCGGTCATCCATCTATCCATCCAACAAAAAGCTTCACCGCGCGCAGTTGTGTCACCACATCAGCGCACTCAAAATCATCACCACCGTGTCGTCCCAGATGATGGACGGACAACGATCGCGGTCACTTGTCCGCGTACGAAGTTGTGTATACGTCCTGTGGGCTTTCCCACACCGCGCCATGTGAGCGCCGCACACACATGGGGCCAGCCAGGGATGGTAGCGGGTCAGTTTCAGTTACATGTGGCCGCCATAACTCCTTCGAACGCTATTATAGATCCGATTTCAACAACCCATTCGTATACTACTGGTTCGATGTCCACACTTCGCTACTGGATAGATTTCAACAATCCTTCGAATGCCGCAGAGCCGTATTCTGCAGTAGTATTTGTTTTATTATGTGTCCGCTACCATCCCTGCTGCGGAGAGACATCATTTCCAATCTCGTCGGTTACTTGGATAGATGGATGGATCGGTACCTCCTAGATGGATGGACGACGGATGCTAAAAAGAAATAATGTCGCAATTATGGAATTGTTGTACATGTTTGTTTCAATATATGCTCTTGCGCGTCCGTTGGGCTGGCTGGCTGGCGCTGCGCTGTTATAGGCCTGGCCTATAGACATACTAGATACTTGCAGTGAGTGAGTGCTCTTTAGTGGCGGCAACCGAGGATAGTCGCATGATCATCATCATCGTTATTATTACCTTCATCCATTTCTCTCCATTGCTCTCTGTTTGTGTCTTGCAAGTTGAGTTTGCTAGAGGGGTTCACGAACCCATTGCGTTGAATTCGCTTGGATATGGATGTTTTTCGATGGGTTAGGCCGCTTAGAAGCCAAGCCCTATTAGGTCCTCAGCGCCGAAACTCAGCATAGAGTGTACTGACTTCTTCTTGTGATGTGTTTACCAAGAAGCGACGAAGGAGGCAGTCGGTTTATTTTCAATGTAAACTAAATACCATTTGGGACGATTGCGCCACAGCAATGATGGGTTGGTTAAATATGGCATGAAGATTTGAATAAAGACTTGAAAAGGTTGATCAATCGCATTTGGAATTCAATTCAATTTCGATGTTTGGCGCTAGATTTAATTGCGCAGTTAACTTCATTGGCCTTGAGCTGACATCTCCAATACAAGAAATGCAAATTAAACTGATTAGTTTATTGGTACGAAAAATACCATGCTCAAAGCAGTGACCAAATTTACAAATCAAGAATAATCTGCGGAATACCTAACTTTTCTACATAAAGCTTTGATTCGGAGTAGCTTGGTATATCCCTTTCGTGAGCACAATTGTGCTGTTTTGTAATAACATCTCGACTTATACAATGGCAGGCAAAGAAAGCCCTTCAATTAATAACTGTGGAAGTGCTCAAGGAACACTAAGTTGAAGAGAAGCCGGCCAAGTTCCAGTGGGAACGTAAAACCATAAAGAAGAAGAAGGTCTACTATGCAGCATTATCAAATACAATTAAACAAAACCATAGAACGGCGATATCTCGTCAGCCGCTCCCTAAAATATGTATTACAGACATCAAGCAAAAACGTTGAGAGTGTCGTGGCTAAGAAAGTTAATGCCACTCCATTAAAGATCCCCTTCATCCTGGGATAGGGCATAGGAGGCCGACCCCAAACAAAAAAGAGGCCGACCAAGGGAAGGAAAACCCTTGGATTACGGTTCGGAAAAAGCAGGCGTTGAGAAAGGTGAAACCAGTCCGCAAGCGCGAACGGAGCGACGCGCTGGTCTTCAAAACTGAGGCGGATAGATACGCCGAGGTGATTAGGACCATGCGAGCGAAAGTCGTCTCTCATCGCTGGGACTTCTTTCTTCTTTTGTTGGGTTCGAGGGACTTTAACCCGAAGGTCATTCGTCCCTATCATCGCTGGGAGCGGATGTAAAAAGCATCCATGTTGGTGTGCCTGCCTTGGGGTCTCGATAGAATTCCCTCACGGTCTCTCCCCTCTCTATTGAGAAGGTGATATGCTTATGAACTGAGAGAGACACCTCGTCAGATACTTCCCAAGAGATAACTCTATCTGTTGAAATTTGGCAACGAAGTGTTAAATCAAGTACTTCATGTCGCCTTAAGTTACAATATGTTGGTTTATCCCCTGTGTTACATATATCAATGTTATTAGTAAAAATATATTCTAAAAAGGACTCACCTCGTTTGTTGATGTCACTGCTTCCCCATACAGTTAGGTGAGCGTTGGCATACTACTTACTTACTTTTAGTCCTGGGCACCCACGGTGGTGCAGAGGGCCGAGTTGTAAGATCTCCATCCTGGGCGATTGCCAGCCAACGCCTTGACCTGTAGCCAGGTCAAATTTCTGTCGACTTGCTTGATTTTGTTGTTGAGACTGCGCCGCCGTGAGCCTCTGGGTCTGCCTCTGCTGCGATATCCTGCTTACGCTTGCTTGCAGATTTCGTTTCCGCCCCAGCGTAGAGTGTGGCCGACCCACTTCCACTTCGCTATCGGCTTTTTATGACATCGACGATGGAGATCCACGTTGGAGATCCAATTATGAAGCCTTACTTACCTTACCGATCAGGCTAAGGCCGGGGTGGCCTCTGCTATACATAGTAGCCGTCTCCATTGCACTGCTTAGGGTCCGCAGATCGTCCTCCACTTGGTCGACCCACCTAGCTCGCTGCGCTCCACGTCTTTTTAGTCATTTTAGTCGGGTTTCTATCCGACATCCTGATGACGTGACCCGCCCACCGTAGCCTCCCGATTTTCGCGGTATGGACCATGGTTGGTTCTCTCAGCAGCTGATGTAGCTCGTGGTTCATTCGCATTCTCCAAGTCCCATCTTCCATCTGCACTCCGCCGTAGATGGTACGCAACACCTTCCGTTCGAAAACTCCAAGGGCGCGTTGGTCCTCTGCACGTAGGGACCATGTTTCGTGCCCATAGAGGACTACCGGTCTAATCAGCGTTTTGTAGATAGTTAACTTCGTGTTACGGCGAACTTTATTCGATCGTAGAGTTCTGCGTATCAAGGACGACAAACGAATCGTAGTAACTAAGATATTATTATAGATCATAGTAGGGTATCGCGCCACTTGGGCGGTGGCTTCTATATTCGTCTGTTTTCCACTATAACTCAGTCAATTTTGAACCATTTGACTTGAAATGTTGTACACGGGTAGATACTATACCTATCTCACCACATTCCAAAAGTTGTGTCAGTTGGTTCAAATTTAACTGAGTTATAGTGGAAAACAGACGAATATAGAAGCCACCACCCAAGTGGCGCGATTCCCTAGTCATGTTTGTTTCAATAAATCAGTCTACCGTCTACCCTCGTTCGTTTGACCGCATGTAATCTGAACACTTTTTAGTTTGACCCCCTCTAATCTGCACATCGTTCAAACTAAAAATGGTTCAAACGTCATTCTGCTAATGGAACGGTGTGAAACGGAACGCAGAACCAAAACAAAACAACAAATCAGATTGCCAGTAGTGTGTTTTTCGATGCTAACAGAGTTGCTAGATGTTCAAATTAAAAATGAACCCCGTTGGTTTGCATGAGGTGCCGTTCAACCGAACGGGGGTAGACGGTATTCTAAACCGTTACCAGAGGCAGTCGTCTTTCTTTTACTCTGCCATTCACGACAGGTTATTAGCCCAGCACACCTGTTGCCATTGGAAACGGAAGTTGTTTGGAAGCAAGAAGATTTTTTCACTGAAAAAAATGCAAGCGGAAACGAAGCCATATCTTTTCGACGGCAAGAACTTCCCGAATTGGAGCTTCCGGATGGAGACGTTACTGGAGGAGCGGCAGCTGATCGATTGCATCCGGAGGGATGCGGACGAAATCCCGGAAATCCAGGAAGACGAAATGGATACGGCGCAGGAAAAGGCTCGGAAGGAGACGAAACTGGCGGAGCGGAAACTTCTAGAAGCACGTTGCAACTCGTTGCTGGTTGAGAAGATCGCGGATTCGCAGCTGGAGTATATCAAAGGCAAGTCCACTCCGAAGGCGTTCTGGGCAACGTTGGAGAACGTGTTTGCAAAGAAGGGAATTTCCGGCCAGTTTTATCTACTGAAGCAACTGGCCGTGATGAAGTACAGCGAAGCGGAACCGATGGAAGAGCACCTGCTACGGTTCGAGCGGATCATTCGAGAGTTGGCTTCAGCAGACATCGTGATGCATGAGCGGCTGGTGGTATTCAATATGCTTCAAACCCTGCCGAAATCGTTCCAGCAACTTTTTTTTTTATCTGTATTAACGAGATTTTTAGCCCTTGGCTAATTCATCTCGGGACCCACGCTTTACTTCCCTTCCGAAGGAAGAACTCACATTTTGCGAGTTTGTCGGGAGTGGGATTCGATCTCAGGTCCTCGGCGTGATAGTCAAGTGTTCTAACCATCGCACCAGGTCCGCTCCACGTTCCAGCAACTGGTAACAGTCCTCGAAACCCTACCGGCGGAACAGTGCACGCTCGACTTCGTGAAGGCCAGGCTACTCAGCGAAAACGTCAAGCGGAGGAACACCTGCGGTGAAGCGGAAGGTGCGGCGGATGACGAATCAGCGTTCTTCGGAGAGCGGCCGAGGTTCAAGTGTTTTTCCTGTGGAAAAGTGGGTCACAAGAAGTCAAATTGCCCCATGAAGAAGGAAACCGAGCGCGGAAGGACGTCATCCCAGAAGCCAAAGAAGGGAAGAGCAAACGCTGCAGGTTCTGGAGTGGCATTCATTTCGAAGTCAGGTGGTGTAAAGAATGATGGTAACTAACTCCCATTGGATTCTTGATTCGGGCGCTTCGGAGCATATGGTACACACAACGGATTGCCTTCAGGACGTGGTGAAGTTGGATGAAACGATCCCAATTGTGGTCGCTTCCGAAAAGGTCGTGTAAGATCGCATTTCGTTGCATTCACTGATGACTTTACCCATTTCAGTGCCGCATACATCCCTGCGGCAAAAGATGAGGTACTGGATGCGTTCAAGGAATACGCGAGTATGGCGGAGGGCCACTTCGACCGAAAAATTCGTCGTCTGCGGTGTGACAACGGAGGTGGGAAAGAATTTCCGGCATTACTGCAGAGACCATGGTACGATGGTGGAGTACATCATTCCACACATGCCGCAGCAAAACGGTGTGAGTAAGCGGTTGAATCGAATAATCCTGGACAAAGCGAGGGCGATGCTTAAAGATTCTGGTCAACCGAAGAAGCTTTGGAGCGAGGCAGTACAAGCGGCGGTGTTCATCATCAATCGAAGTCCGACGGTGGCGTTGAACAAGAAAACGCCATACGAAATGTGGTACGGACACAAGCCGGACGTATCCAAACTGCGCATCTGGGGAAGCAAGGCCTACAGCTATATTCCGAAGGAGAAACGGTCCAAGCTGGACGCGCGTAGCCAGCCGTGTTACTTCGTAGGCTACGGTGTGAATGGATACCGTTTGTGGGACAGTCGTAAGCAGAAGGTGTACCTTGCTCGGGATGTCGTCGTCAGTGAGTCTAAGTATGAATCGACCAACGAAATCACAGTGATGAAGGGAAATGATGTGCAGCCGATTTGGACCCGGTCCGAGCCACAGGAAGTCCCGGAAGAGCCGGCAGCTGAAACTGAGCCGGAAAACGTCGTTGATCAGCCGATCGACACTCAGGACGATGGAAATGATAGCATTGTTTCACTGGAGGAGGAAGAAGAAGAAGAGGAAGAGGAAGAAATTATTGCGAGAAGAAGCAACCGTGTCCGAAGGCCCCCAGCGAAGTTGGACGATTACTCATGCCTGGCGTACGCCTTGAACGCCGAAAACACTGTTGAAAACCTACCGGATACCATTGAAGAAATGAAGCCGAGGGAAGACTGGCCGCGGTGGCGTGGAGCCATCGATGATGAGCTGAAATCGCTGGCGACGAACAACACCTGGGACCTGGTAGATCTACCGGAAGGACGAAAACCGGTAGATTGCTAATGGGTGTTCAAGCTGAAGTTGAAACCGGATGGCATCATCGACAAATATAAAGCAAGATTAGTTGCCAGAGGACTCACGCAGCGGTACGGATACGACTACATGGAGACCTACGCTCCGGTGGTCAAGATGTCCACGGTTCGGATGATGCTGGCATTGGCAAACCAGGAAAATTTGCTGATCCACCAAATGGAGGAAATCTTCATGCGTCAACCTCGAGGATTTGAGGAGGGGAATCCAGTCTGTCGACTGAACAAATCCATCTACGGTTTGAAGCAAGCATCCTCCTCTCCTCTTCTTGTCGTAACATCCTCCCGGGACAAAGCCAGCTTCTCAGCTTAGTGTTCTATGAGCACTTCCACAGTTATTAACTGAGAGCTTCCTCTGCCAATGACCATTTTGCATGTGTATATTGTGTGGCAGGCACGAAGATACTCTATGCCCAAGGAAGTCAAGGAAATTTCCTTTACGAAAAGATCCTGGACCGACCGGGAATCGAACCCGTCACCCTCAGCATGGTCATGCTGAATACCCGTGCGTTTACCGCCTCGGCTATATGAAGCAAGCATCGAAGGCGTGGAATGATCGATTTCACAAGTTTGTGACCCGGATTGGTTTTGGACAGTGCCAGAGCGACAGTTGTCTCTACGTTCGGGAGCGTGGTAGCGAAAAACTATTTCTGCTGCTGTACATGGATGACATACTTATCATATCTCGTACACTCGGGATAATTTGCGCTATCAAGAAGATGATGAAGACGGAGTTCGCGATGCAAGACATGGGCGAAGCAAAGATGTTTCTTGGTTTGAAGATTAGCCGCGACGTACTGATAGGGCAAAAGACGTTGAACCAAGAACATTATACCCGATCCATTCTGAAGCATTTAGGGATGGAGCAGTCCAGATCCGCGCCAACCCCGATGGAAGCGGATTTGCAATTACTGAAGAGTGAGACAAGCGAGAAGCTGGATAAGCCGTACCGAGAGCTGGTAGGATGTTTAACCTATCTAACGGTCACCTTCCGACCGGATCTCAGTGCGTCGGTAAGTTACTTTAGTCAGTTTGAGAGCAATCCGACAGAAGAGCACTGGGTTCATGCGAAGAGGATTTTGCGGTACCTGTAGGGGACATCCAATAAAGGACTGATGTGCCAAAGGTCCACCGCATCCAACCGTCAGATAATTGGTTTCGCTGATGCAAACTGG
Organism: Aedes albopictus; assembly: GCF_035046485.1. NCBI lineage: Eukaryota > Metazoa > Arthropoda > Insecta > Diptera > Culicidae > Aedes > Aedes albopictus. The sequence continues at coordinate 103,934,305 of NC_085136.1, forward strand.
GCGACTGATGTCAACGACAGACGATCGGTTTCTGGAGTCCTGTTCAAGCTGGATGGAGCCACAGTTTGTTGGAGCACGAAGAAGCAGAGCACCGTATCTCTATCGTCGACTGAAGCGGAGTACCACTTGTACGAGGACAACCAATCGACTATTGTCGTTATGGAGTCAACTGGTCCTTCGAAGAGACTGAAGCAAACTGAAGTCAAACTCCATTGTGTACGCGAGTGTGTAGCTATGAAGAAACTTGAGATTAGCTATATCCCAATGGGCGAGCAGACCTACTCACAAAGGGTTTGCCCACGATAGCATTCCGGAAGCACTGTTCAAGCATTGGATTTCTGCCATGATCAGTTTAAGGAGGGGTGTCAAGGACGACAAACCAATCGTAGTAGTTAAGATAGTATTAGATCAATTATAGTAGAAATGTTTGTTCAAATAAATCAGTCTATTCTAAATCGTTACCAGAGGCAGTCGTATTTCCATCACTCTACCATTAACGACACCATCCTCAGTCGCTGGATGCCATAACAGACGCTGTTTGAGCCGCACTTCTTTGGTGAACAGACGCTCGGGTCGTACCTTATCAATCAAGCTGAAGTCAGAAGGACAACAGTGCCCAGGCTGCACCACCAGCTAAGCATACTGTTATCACAGTAAGCGTTATTGTTACTACGTTAATAAAATCATTCTCTGTTACGACTCTAACTTGAGTAGACGCGTTTTCTATTAGGTTATGGGCCACAGCATAGCCTCCATAGCAACAGATGTTGATAGCGTGAAAACAGAGGAAAACTTTTCGTAGACGTGTTCAAAGATGTCGTTGAGGAGAACTGGAGACGGACTTTCACCTCCTTTAACGGCGGTGACATAGTAGAGAGTTGCGTGAAGCGAAGCGCAGTGCGACGCGTTTGCGTTCGAACAGCTTTTGTAAGCGCCAGTGCAAAACGCATGGTGAGACGCGTTGACCAGTCAGAGTGAGCGCGAATCACAGCGTCGGCAGCTGCGTCAAACCATTCCGTCGAGTGCTTTCACGCGCGTGCATGCACAAGTTACTGTACGGGGAACTGATGGTTGCTAGGACCGTCTCATGATTCTGTGCGCCTGGTGTGTGGTGTGTGCTGTTTGAGTGAATTCGTCATGACGGGGTTGAGTCAGGTGTGAGTTTGGTCGTGGTTTGAGAGTTTTCGTTATGCTGATGGTTGTGATTATGGTGGTGGGCATCGGTAATTTTGCTTCGGATACGCGTCACAAAGCGCGTCACTGTGTCATGCTTCGCGTTGCTCGACGCGTGTATGAAAGCTGATCGACAAACGCGTTGCGCATCGCTTCACGCGCCGCTTTACTATGTCATCGGCCTTAGTCAAGTGACAGGAAATTTCGAACAAGGTGTTGTTAATCAAGAAATTCGCGGTTCAGAACAAGTAGCTGGGACGTCGGGCCGGAATCAGCAAACTAGGATGAGTGAGCAGAGAATTCCCGTCGGCAGTGTGTCCCACAAACCCTTGGAAAATCTGAAAGGCCGGAATGATTACGCAGCATGGGCGTTCGGCATGCGAATGGTCATGATAAAGGAAGGAACATGGTGTGCCATTGACCCTCCCGAAGGCGTTCAGATCAGCGACGAATTGTCCCAGCGAGCTTTGGCAACCATCTGTTTGAGCATCGAGCGTTTCAACTATAGCCTAGTTCAAAATGCTCGAACGGCGCAAGAAGCATGGAGAAACCTTCGAGCGGTTTATTAAGACAGTGGAAAATACCGTAAAATCAGTTTGTTGCGAAAACTTATGCGGATGGAACTGGAAGAATGTAACTCCGTCGAAGAATACGTAGATGAGATCCTGACCACCAGCCAGAAGCTTCAAGAAATTGGGTTTCCAATCAACGATGAGTGGCTATCACTAGTGCTGATGATGGGACTTCCTAAACGGTATGAACCCATGGTGATGGGCATGGACGCGTCTGGAGTGAAGTGGACAGCTGATTAGGTCAAGTCAAAGATTCTTCAAGACGCTACAATCGATGGCTCCAGTTCCGGCAATGCGAGCGGTGCTTTGGCAGCACGTCCTAAGAAGGCAATGAAGAAGAAGGATAAATCCAGCATCCAGTGTTACAAGTGCGAGAAATTTGGACATTATGCATCGGAATGTCAAGGCCAATCGAAACAGAAGCACGTCAGAGATGAAAAGAGTTCAAGACACCGGAAGGCAGCGTTACTGGCAGTTCATCAATCCAACAGTGTTCCAGAAGAATGGATCCTTGACTCAGGAGCAGGTGATCATATGTGTAGAACGAGAGAAGCACTGATCGATGCCGGGGAAGTTTCGCAATCAATTTATGTGGCGGATGCATCAGAACTAGCAGTTGTAGCCTCAGGGTTCATAGAAATCGAAGCCGATGTGAATGGTGAGTGTTCTACGCTAGATGTATCAAATGTATTATGTGTTCCAGACCTGGCTGTGAATTTACTTTCCGTGAGTCGAATTTGTAAGAAGGGCTACAACGTTACTTTCACGAGCCGGTCGTGTGTAGTGAAGCATGAATCAACTGGAACGATAATTGCCACTGGTCGCGAAGCGGATGGTTTATACAAGCTTAACCAATTTGGACAATCCAGTGCTTGCGTAGTACGTCCATCTAATCTGGAGCTATGGCATAGACGTTTGGGCCATCTGAACGTTGAAAGTATCAAGCGGCTTCCCCGCATGGTCCTAGGAATGGATGATCCGGTCGGTTCGATGTCACCGTGTGTTCCTTGCATCGAGGGCAAACATCAAAGATTACCCTTCAAGTCAAGTGGCAGAAGAGCAAATGAAATTCTTGAAGTGGTTCATTCAGACTTGTGCGGACCAATGGAGAAGACGTCAATTGGAGGCAGCCGATTTTTCGTTACATTCATTGATGATGCTAGCAGGATGGTGTCGATATACTTCTGAAATCGAAAAATGAAGCGTTCGAAGTATTCAAGCAGTATAAAGCAGAATCCGAAACTCAAACAGGTCGAAAGTTGAAATGTTTCCGGACCGATAATGGAAAAGAGTTTGTTAACAAGCAGTTTGAAGACTATCTGAAGGAATATGGAATTCGACACGAAACCACCGTTCCTCATAACCCGGAGCAGAATGGCTTAGCGGAACGTATGAATCGCACAATCCAGGAGCGAGCGAGGTGCTTAATGTTCAATGGAAAGCTAGGAAAACAGTTTTGGGCGGAAGCGGCATCAACGGCTGCCTATCTGATAAATCGGAGCCCGACGAAAGGATTACCTGTCACACCGTATGAAAAATTCACGAATAAGAAGCCGGATTTGTCAAACCTTCGAGTCTTTGGATCAAAAGCGATGGCGTACATTCCGAAAGTCAAGCGTAGGAAGTGGGATGCCAAATCCACGCCGTGCATTTTCATCGGTTATTCGGCATACTCTAAAGCCTACCGTGCATACAACCCAGCAAGCAAAGAAGTGTTTGAAAGTCGAGATGTAATAATCCTGAATGAAGACCCTGCAGCGGAGATGGAGCCAGCTCGTAACACAATCGATGAACCTTTGGTATCCTTCACAAATTTGTCAAGCGATGCGACTATTGAAGAAGTAAACCCTGGGTCTACAGATCGTGACGAACCGGATGAACCAGTTATCGAAGCTAATGATGATCAGCCCTCGGATCAGCCACAACAACCGTGCGCGCTCCCCTCACAATTTGCTCTTGAACTTCCTATGAGGCGTAGTGAGAGGGAGCGCAGAGTTCCAGGCAAGTATACTGGCTTTAAAATGACGTTCAGTGCCATCCCACAGAAACTTGCCCTTTCACAGATACGAGAGAATGAAAAGCTTATGTCCCACGTTGGTTCGGCGACCCCGCTGGACAGGAAAGATGATGCGTTCCACGTTGGTTCGGCGACCCCGCTGGACAGGAGAGGTGAGGCATCCTACGTTGGTTCGGCGACCCCGCTGGACAAGAAAGATGATGCGTTCCACGTTGGTTCGGCGACCCCGCTGGACAGGAGAGATGATGTTCCGAGTCAAGAATACGATGACGGCAAACTGCCACCAGCATATGGTACGAAGGATCCACAGACAACGGAAGAAGCTTTGAATCGTGCCGACAGAAATCAGTGGATAGAGGCCATGCAATCCGAGTATCAAGCATTATGCGATAACGAGACGTGGTGTCTTGTTGATCTTCCCAGAGGACGGAAGCCGTTGAAGAATAAATGGGTTTACAAGCTCAAGACGAATGCAGACGGTACGATTGAACGCTACAAGGCCAGGTTGGTGATAAAGGGATTCTCTCAAGTTAAAGGTGTAGATTATACTGAAACATATACACCTGTAGTTCGTTACGCCACGATCCGATATCTTTTGGCGCTGGCGGCAGAGCTGGATCTTCATGTGCACCAAATGGACGCGGTTACAGCATTTCTACAGGGAGACTTGAACGACGAGCAAATTTATATGGAGCAGCCAGCTGGTTTCGAAGACGAGCGTGCCCCGGCCAAGGTTCGCAGATTAAAGAAAGCTCTCTATGGCCTCAAACAAGCGAGCAGGGTGTGGAATAAGAAGCTGGACAGCAGACTGAAGCGTATGGGATTGAAGCGTTCCAAATATGATACGTGTGTGTATTATCGGAAAATTGAAAACAAGCTGATTATAATTGCTGTGTACGTAGACGACTTTCTAATTTTCGCAAATGACGAGAAGATGATTGAAGATGTAAAGCGCCAGCTTAGCGAAGAATTCAAAATGAAGGACTTAGGAAAGGCAGAACAGATTCTCGGGCTGCGCGTGATCAAATCAAAAGATGCTGTTTCTATCGATCAAGAACGGTACATTGACGAACTATTGGAGAAGTTTAATATGAAGGATTGTAACCCAGTTTCTACTCCTCTTGATGCGAATCAACGACTTTCCAAAGAAATGTGTCCTAAAGATAATGATGAAAGAGAGAAGATGCGAAAGATTCCATTCCGTGAGCTGGTAGGAGGACTACAGTTCATTGCACAATGTACAAGACCTGATATTAGCCATGCAGTTAGTGCGGTGAGTAGCTATTGCAGTGATCCTGGATTTGCTGATTGGACAGCGGCAAAACGAATACTTCGATACCTCCGTGGTTCCAAAACTTGCAAAATGACGTACAGGAAGACTGGTGATTCCAAGTTTTCTGGCTATAGTGATGCGGATTGGGGTAACGACTCCGAAACTCGGCGTTCCTACAGTGGCTATGTCTTTCTTCAGAGCGGTGGAGCAGTCACATGGAGTTCTCGAAAGCAATCAACCGTTGCTCTTTCAACAACAGAAGCGGAGTATATGGCATTATCATCGGCAACTCAGGAAGTCATCTGGTGGAAAGGATTCTTGGACGAGCTCTTAGGAATTGCCGATCCGATAACCATCAAATGCGACAACGAAAGTGCAATCAGCTTGGCTGAGAAGGAAATCGGATACTCGGCAAGAACTAAACACATTGACATCAGACACCATTTCATCCGAGAGCAACTGGAATTGAAGTCAATGAAATTAGAACATGTTCCCTCCAATTTTCAAGCTGCGGATATTCTAACAAAGGCGCTACCTGGCTCAAAGTTAATTGAAGACAGGAAGCAACTTGGTGTAATATGAAATTCCGCTTAAGGGGGGATGTTATCACAGTAAGCGTTATTGTTACTACGTTAATAAAATCATTCTCTGTTACGACTCTAACTTGAGTAGACGCGTTTTCTATTACATACAACCAACAACAACCATACAACTATTAGCTGGTGATTTTTGTCGTCGATTGACCCGTGGAAGCGTGATGTAGGAACTTGTGAATATCAGAGCTATGTTGGACGATCTTCTTTTCGACTCACCGTTTTGCAGCCCTGGTGTGTACATATATGTAAATAGCATTCGGCGCACCACGACTGGAAGGGATGATGCAAGTGCTTAATTTAGCGACCAAGAAGGGCACCTCCTTAAAGGTACTAGCCCAAGAGGCGAGAAAGTGCAGGTGAGAGCCCTGGAGGCAACCCTCCAGTGTAAAAAGAGATCACCGACGCAGTGAAGCTCGCAGCCGCCCCCAAGCAGCACTGCGAGGTAGATGCACCATGTGCATCGATCCGTTTGCGCAAAGGCCCGACCGGAACGCAGATTGACACGATCAAGGGGAGATGAACAAGGCGTTTGCACTCGGCAAGATCAGAGTTGAAAGAGGTCGAACCAACCAACGATAATGCAGGTTACACAGCTGAAATTGAACCACTGTGAAGCCGCATAACAGTTGATGTGGCAATCAGTCTCGGAGTGAAATACAGACATCGCCCTACTATCGGACCCATACAGCATCCCTCTCGATAACGGGAACTGGGTAGCGGATAAGGCCCAGCTAGTGGCGATCTGTACAACCGGCCGTTTTCCGGTCTAGGAAATATACTCCACGTCGCAGGAGGGCTTCGCAATGGTGAAGATCATCGAGGTGTACTACTGCTAAGCAGTTGTTATATTAATCCTCCACCCCCCCCCCCCCCCTGGTCCTCAGGAGGTCGATAGACCAGTTATCGTCTATGCAGGATTCGCTATTAACCTTTTGGTAGTGTTGTATTGTTTACAACGGCGCGCGTTGAAGGGTTAAGTGCACCATTCATTGGGATTGAGTCCCGGTGTTATCGGTGGAGACTTCAACGTCTGGGCGATTGAGTGGAGTAGCCGCTTGACTAACGGTACAGAGTCCATCATTGATATAACCCGGATCTGAACTCTAGCTCGGACTAGAGGGTCGACGATGGATACACGCACAGTGACCATCTGGCGATTCGATACAGGGTGGAACACGGAGGACCTCGCCCTTCGATAAGCCGGCATTTGTGGAGCGATTGCTTATGGAGGGTAACACCGGCGATTTATCCAGCGATGATCTAGTGAGAACCCTACACACTTAATTCAGATTGCCGGGATATCAGCATTTTTCCATTCTTTTGCCGAGATTTGCACAGCCGAGTAATCAGCAAACAACAATTTTGCTGAGATCTCAGCAATTTTGACAGTTCATTGCTGAGCTTCGGCAATCGTTTTGCTGAGAGTCAGCTAACAAAATGTCACTTTTTGCTGGGATATCAGCTGATAGTTTTACTGAGCAGACGGCTGTGCGCGTTTTTGCCGAGCCCGCAAATCTGTTTTGAGTGTGTAAGCCATGCATGTGACGCCGCAATGCCAAGACGATCCCTAACCACCCAGTCAATCAGTGATCGTATAAGATGCTGCATAAGATGTTGAAGTGGAGGCGATATGCGTACATTTAACATGCGCCTAAATGGGGGCATGCACGCATATGGCCTCCACTTTATCATCTTAAGCAATATCTTATACGATTATTGGTTGTCTGGACAGAAGGGTAGAATGGAGCAAAGTGAGGCCTACAGAGTGGCTAAACTAGCCCTGAACAAAGAGATTAAGGCTCGTAAGCGGACGTGCTTTGAAAATCTCTAGTAGGCAGCTTCCCCTTGGGGTAATGTCTACAAAGTAATCTTGGCCAAAACGAAAGGCGCATCTGCACCCCCAGAACGCTCCCCCGAGATGCTGCAGAAGATCGTGGAAACGCTGTTCCCGCGCTACGATACAAGACCATGAGCCCCCGTCCCCTATGGCCAAACCGGCCATAACGAGGTCGCCCCGGTGACGAACGTCGAGTTTATCGCTTAAGTCGCTTAAGTTGAACAATACTCCGGGTCCGAACGGTATCTCGACAGTAGCCATTAAGACGACCATCGAGGCTAGCCCTGACATGTCCAGAATGGCTATGCAGATGTGCCTAGACAGAGGCGAATTTCCGGAGAGGTGGAAAAGGCAAAGATTGGTTCTACTGCCCAAACCCGGAAAGCCACCTGGCGACCCGTCAGCACGCAAAGTAAGTAAGAATGTTACCTAAGGAAGTATCCTCTTCTAGCGGAATCTAGTTTCTTTTCTGTCCTAAACGACTAAAACATTAGTTTGCCATTAGCTTTGTATTTCTAGCTCAAATCTTAAAATAGGAAATTTTTAATTTGTTTTACTACGATGAAAAACAGTAGATATCAATAAATTGGATTCGAAACTACACAGAGTATGTCGTACACAATAAAAATGCCTTTTTCAAACGGTATGTAAACCACAACACGTACCTACCTTTTAATTCGGCCGCGAATAGGGTCGACCTCCGTACCGGTTGAAACCCCGCCCTGAGCGGGACCGCACATGAGGCGCCCCAAAGTGGTTTTGCGACTGCTCCCGATAGTGACTGTGACCTCCGCCACCGCCACCACCACTTCCAAAGTGCTTACCACCTCCCGATCCCGAAGGACCATCGTGTCCCCCGGACCAGCCACTACCTCCTCCACCTCCACCTCCTCCCTGTCCCCAACCGGAACCGGATCCCGAACGGCCACGATCCGAAAACGATCGGCCACGTCCTCGGCCACTGCCCCGGATGGTAATAATGTCCCGCGACAGTTTGTTGTACCCGGTGGGTCCCGTTGGCTGAGCTCCGCACGTTTCCAGCGCCAGGAAGTCGTCCACGTGTAGCGATGGAGGGCGCGACGTGTTTGGTGGCCGCGAGCGGAACAGATCGCTTCGGGTGATTGGAGCACGGGTAAAACCGCGGCCTCGCAACGGGGTTGCTGGAAGAGAAATAAAAGATTATATTTGGTAAATAAAGCCTAAACAATCACATTTGCACATACCGAAAATCTTCTTCTCCGGACGTCCAGTACTGGGTTCCACCTCAACCCGTCTGGTGCGGAAGCACGGGGCCGTGGCCACCCGATCCCGGTTCGAGTGCGGCGAAGCCGACAAATGCAGCAACCGCTTACAATCCGACGTCAAATTGATATCTCCACTGAGGCAACTCATGGCCAGTTCGTTCAAATCGCACGGAATCTGCTCCCGCTCCAGATCGTCCTCGCACGGCGAGAAGCTCAGCCAGTAGCTGGCCTTGAGCTGATCCTCGAACTCCTCGCTCACGATGAACACGTTCCGGGAGCTGTACTGCGTTACGATGCCTTCCGCTTGCGGAAGCGGCTCGATGACCCCGAAGTCGAACTGCGTTTCCATCACTCCGGGAGCGACGTCCTTCAACTGGTCCATCAGATAGAGGATGTTCTCCTCCAGGGTGTCCGTGGGGACAATGGGAACTGCCGGAACGGAGCCAGAACCATCTTCCGCCGGTTCCGGCTCAACCGGTTCGATCGGTTTTACGGTTTCGTTCTTGAAGAACACCAGCAGTTCTTTGAGCATGGCGGTGCAATCGGGAGCATCGGCCGCCGAATGCTCGTGGCCTTCCTTCCGGGTCGGGAGGAACACCAACGAAGCCAACTGCTCCGGAGTGAGTTTGACGGTCCGTTTCGGAAGGTTGAAGCCCACCAGAGAGGACTCGTCGATCATGACGAGCGAGCGCCAAAATTCTCCCAGCAGGATGAAGATCTGTCGGTAGGTATCGGGGTTTTCGCGGGCCTTGTCCGCAAACTTTTGAACGATGGCCATGATGGGGTCCTTACGTTTCTCGATGGCGGCGATCAGCGTGGTGAAGGTGATGCTGGAAGAGGGAGATGACGATTAAGATGTATTCCTCAATTCAAATAGAAATTCCTCCAGAGATTCCCTCAGCAATTCCTACGACTCTTTCAGGAATTCATTCGGGAATCCCTCCAGGGATTCCTTCAGAAGTTCCCACAGAGATTCCTTCAAGGATTTCTTCTGCAATTCAACCATGAATTCCTCCTGTGTTTCTCTAGAGTTTCCTCAAGAGACTCCTCCAGGGATTTCTTCGGGAATTGCTCCATTGATTTCTCCAAGGACTACTTCAAGAAATTTCTCCAGGATTCCTTCAGGAATTCCTCCAGAGATTCCCTCTGCAGTTCCTCCAGAGATTCCTTCAGGAGTTCCTTCGGGGATTCCTTCAGGAGTTCCTCCGGGGATTCCCTCTGGAGTTCCATCTGGGATTCCCTCTGAAGTTCCTCCAGGAATTCCTCCAGGGATTCCCTCTGCAGTTCCTCCAAGGATTCCCTCTGGAGTGCCTCCATGGATTCCCTCTGGAGTGCCTCCATGGATTCCTTCAGGAATCTCTCCAGGGATTCCTACAGGAATCTCTCCAGAGACTCCTTCTGGAATCTCTCCAGAGATTCCTACAGGAATCTCTCCAGAGACTCCTTCTGGAATCTCTCCAGAGATTCTTTCTGGAATCTCTCCAGAGATTCCGTCTGGAATCTCTCCAGAGATTCTTTCTGGAATCTCTCCAGAGATTCCGTCTGGAATCTCTCCAGAGATTCCGTCTGGAATCTCTCCAGAGATTCTTTCTGGAATCTTTTCAGAGATTTCGTCTGGACTCTCTCCAGGGATTACTTCAGGAATCTCTTTAGGGATTCCTCCAAGAATCTCTCCAGGGATTCCTTCAGAAATCTCCCCAGGAGTTCCTTCAGGGATTCCTCCAGGAAGTCTTCCAGGGATTCCTCCAGGAAGTCCTCCAGGGATTCCTCCAGGAAGTCCTCCAGGGATTCCTCCAGGAAGTCCTCCAGGGATTCCTCCAGGAAGTCCTCCAGGGATTCCTCCAGGAAGTCCTCCAGGGATTCCTCCAGGAAGTCCTCCAGGAAGTCCTCCAGGGATTCCTCCAGGAAGTCCTCCAGGGATTCCTCCAGGAAGTCCTCCAGGGATTCCTCCAGGAAGTCCTCCAGGGATTCCTCCAGGAAGTCCTCCAGGGATTCCTCCAGGAAGTCCTCCAGGGATTCCTCCAGGAAGTCCTCCAGGGATTCCTCCAGGAAGTCCTCCAGGGATTCCTCCAGGAAGTCCTCCAGGGATTCCTCCAGGAAGTCCTCCAGGGATTCCTCCAGGAAGTCCTCCAGGGATTCCTCCAGGAAGTCCTCCAGGGATTCCTCCAGGAAGTCCTCCAGGGATTCCTCCAGGAAGTCCTCCAGGGATTCCTCCAGGAAGTCCTCCAGGGATTCCTCCAGGAAGTCCTCCAGGGATTCCTCCAGGAAGTCCTCCAGGGATTCCTCCAGGAAGTCCTCCAGGGATTCCTCCAGGAAGTCCTCCAGGGATTCCTCCAGGAAGTCCTCCAGGGATTCCTCCAGGAAGTCCTCCAGGGATTCCTCCAGGAAGTCCTCCAGGGATTCCTCCAGGAAGTCCTCCAGGGATTCCTCCAGGAAGTCCTCCAGGGATTCCTCCAGGAAGTCCTCCAGGGATTCCTCCAGGAAGTCCTCCAGGGATTCCTCCAGGAAGTCCTCCAGGGATTCCTCCAGGAAGTCCTCCAGGGATTCCTCCAGGAAGTCCTCCAGGGATTCCTCCAGGAAGTCCTCCAGGGATTCCTCCAGGAAGTCCTCCAGGGATTCCTCCAGGAAGTCCTCCAGGGATTCCTCCAGGAAGTCCTCCAGGGATTCCTCCAGGAAGTCCTCCAGGGATTCCTCCAGGAAGTCCTCCAGGGATTCCTCCAGGAAGTCCTCCAGGGATTCCTCCAGGAAGTCCTCCAGGGATTCCTCCAGGAAGTCCTCCAGGGATTCCTCCAGGAAGTCCTCCAGGGATTCCTCCAGGAAGTCCTCCAGGGATTCCTCCAGGAAGTCCTCCAGGGATTCCTCCAGGAAGTCCTCCAGGGATTCCTCCAGGAAGTCCTCCAGGGATTCCTCCAGGAAGTCCTCCAGGGATTCCTCCAGGAAGTCCTCCAGGGATTCCTCCAGGAAGTCCTCCAGGGATTCCTCCAGGAAGTCCTCCAGGGATTCCTCCAGGAAGTCCTCCAGGGATTCCTCCAGGAAGTCCTCCAGGGATTCCTCCAGGAAGTCCTCCAGGGATTCCTCCAGGAAGTCCTCCAGGGATTCCTCCAGGAAGTCCTCCAGGGATTCCTCCAGGAAGTCCTCCAGGGATTCCTCCAGGAAGTCCTCCAGGGATTCCTCCAGGAAGTCCTCCAGGGATTCCTCCAGGAAGTCCTCCAGGGATTCCTCCAGGAAGTCCTCCAGGGATTCCTCCAGGAAGTCCTCCAGGGATTCCTCCAGGAAGTCCTCCAGGGATTCCTCCAGGAAGTCCTCCAGGGATTCCTCCAGGAAGTCCTCCAGGGATTCCTCCAGGAAGTCCTCCAGGGATTCCTCCAGGAAGTCCTCCAGGGATTCCTCCAGGAAGTCCTCCAGGGATTCCTCCAGGAAGTCCTCCAGGGATTCCTCCAGGAAGTCCTCCAGGGATTCCTCCAGGAAGTCCTCCAGGGATTCCTCCAGGAAGTCCTCCAGGGATTCCTCCAGGAAGTCCTCCAGGGATTCCTCCAGGAAGTCCTCCAGGGATTCCTCCAGGAAGTCCTCCAGGGATTCCTCCAGGAAGTCCTCCAGGGATTCCTCCAGGAAGTCCTCCAGGGATTCCTCCAGGAAGTCCTCCAGGAAGTCCTCCAGGGATTCCTCCAGGAAGTCCTCCAGGGATTCCTCCAGGAAGTCCTCCAGGGATTCCTCCAGGAAGTCCTCCAGGGATTCCTCCAGGAAGTCCTCCAGGGATTCCTCCAGGAAGTCCTCCAGGGATTCCTCCAGGAAGTCCTCCAGGGATTCCTCCAGGAAGTCCTCCAGGGATTCCTCCAGGAAGTCCTCCAGGGATTCCTCCAGGAAGTCCTCCAGGGATTCCTCCAGGAAGTCCTCCAGGGATTCCTCCAGGAAGTCCTCCAGGGATTCCTCCAGGAAGTCCTCCAGGGATTCCTCCAGGAAGTCCTCCAGGGATTCCTCCAGGAAGTCCTCCAGGGATTCCTCCAGGAAGTCCTCCAGGAAGTCCTCCAGGGATTCCTCCAGGAAGTCCTCCAGGGATTCCTCCAGGAAGTACTCCAGGGATTCCTCCAGGAAGTCCTCCAGGGATTCCTCCAGGAAGTCCTCCAGGGATTCCTCCAGGAAGTCCTCCAGGGATTCCTCCAGGAAGTCCTCCAGGGATTCCTCCAGGAAGTCCTCCAGGGATTCCTCCAGGAAGTCCTCCAGGGATTCCTCCAGGAAGTCCTCCAGGGATTCCTCCAGGAAGTCCTCCAGGGATTCCTCCAGGAAGTCCTCCAGGGATTCCTCCAGGAAGTCCTCCAGGGATTCCTCCAGGAAGTCCTCCAGGGATTCCTCCAGGAAGTCCTCCAGGAAGTCCTCCAGGGATTCCTCCAGAAAGCCCTCCAGGGATTTCTCCAGGAAGTCCTCCGAGAATTGATCCAGGAATCCCTCCATGATTTTCTCAACGAATTCCTTCAGAAATTCCTTCAGAAATTCCTCCATGGATTCCCTCGTGAGTTCCTACAGAAATTCCTCCTGGAATTCCTCCAGGGATTTCTCCAGGAATTCCTTCAGGAATTTCTCCAGGGATTCCTTCAGAAATTCCTCCAGGGATTTCTTCAAGAATTCCACCAGATTCCTTCAGGAATTCCACCAGAGATTCCTTCAAGAATTCCTCCAGGGATTCCTTGAGGAGTTTCTCCAGGGATTCCTTCAAGAATTCCTTCAGAAGTTTCTCTAGGGATTCCTTCAGGAGTTCCTCCAGGGATTCCTTCAAGAGTTAGTCCAGGAATTGCTTCAGGAGTCCCTTCAGGAGTTCCTCCAGGAATTCCACCAGAATTCCTACAGGATTCCTCTGAAATTTCTCCAAGGATTCTCTCTAGAGGTTCTCCAGAGATTTCTGATTTAAGTTTTTTTGTAGAAATATCCGAAACTTCCGGAAACAAAACAAACAATACTCACTCATGTTCGGTCAGCAGCAGCATGGTCCTTAGGGCGGCCGTCATCACCCCGGGCCCAACCTCCTCGCTGGAGATGTTCTCCACAATGGTGCCGCAGCAGGACTCGATGATCTCCTTCGGCGGCAGCGAACAGGCAAGCTGCATCATCGGTGCAATATTGTTCCCAAACATCATGGCAAACTCCGAATCCAGCAGGTTCTGGAACACCATGTAGATGTTCTCCTGGGTTTGCTGGTGGGCCGGCGTTTGCCCGGGGTTCAGCAGGATGTTGGTCATCAGGTCCATGATGCGTCCGGATAGGATCGAGAGGACGGACACCTTGACGGAGGCGTGGCAGACCAGGCTTCCGAGGAAGCTGAAGAGACGGGCGTGCGAGGTGCTGGCCAGGTTTCCGGGGAGTAGGGGTTCCTGTATGATCAGGTCGGTGATCGCCTTGGAGATGAGGAGCGTCATGTTGGGGGCCAGGTCGGACAGCTGGAGGCAAACTCGGGAGAAGATGACGAGGAGGGGCGTGTAGCTTGAGGGGCAGATGGTCTGGATCATTTCGGTGATGGAGGGACTTTGGGGGTGGAGGTGGGCAGACCACAGCTGGCGTTCGTTGACCAGTTTGTTGATTTCGAGAGGGGTGAGCTCTTGGCGGCATTGGATGGGGAGGGGGAGTGGGAGAAGTTCTGAGAACACGAGCAATCCAGGGATGAAGTAGTTGGGGCCGAAGAGGATGAACTTGATCAGCTCGCCGACCATCTGGGTCCAGAGGCTTTTGTGGATGTTGTTGGTGTCCAGGCCGTCCATCGGGGTCGGTTGGGTGAAGGCCAGCAAGATCTTGATGATGTCCTTCTGGATCTCGCGGGCGTCGTTGATGGCCGTGGCGGTTAGTGGGACGCTTTGCATGAGGGCGTAGGTTCGGAGAAGGGGTTCGATAACGGTAAGATCTTTGAACTCGGTGTTGCGGCACTCGATTAAGTAGGTCATCAATTTGCGGAGAATCTGGATCAACGGCGTAAGGATCTGAGTGAGGAGGACACCCTGCATGCTTGCCAGGCTTGAGGCATGGATTGCTGGCTGGTCGAAGTAGGTGTTGAGCTTCTCCAGGATGGAGATCAGCAGGGTCTTCCCGTCGGCCGAGTAGAACTGCAGGATCGTGTACTTGTACTTGAGTTCCACGTGGCTGGGTTGTCCTTGGCCGTCGAAATCCGGAATGCCGAAGTAACGCAGCAAGCGCAGTGCCATGATCAGATCTCCGGGGAAGGTCGTTATGAACTCCAGGCTGCGCTTCATCAACTCGACCAGGGGATTGATGTCCTCGTTGGCGAACAACTCGTGAATCTCCAGCGGCTTCAAATAGACCGCCATCTCCTGAAGCATGGCGCTAACCGAGGACTCGAACTGTTCGTGCTGCTTGACCAAGTTCAGCAGGGTCTCTCCGTGCTTCACCAGGTATCCGGCGTTCGGGCAGTGGCGAACGACGCAATCTACCAGATCTACGCTGTAGCTCAAGATCGGTGACTTGTGCTTGACTCCGGGCGAGCCGTCCTTCGCAAGGGTACGCTTCTCGCTTTCGATTAGATCCAAGAACAGTTTCAGATTCCCATCCATTGAAAGCACCTCGACGACGTAACGTTTACCAAAGGGGTTGTTCGCCAGGTAAAACAGTCCCTGAAGATGTTCAACGAGCTTGTCCAAGTCCAGCAAATCGCCCTTGGTGTGCCCGATGGCGTCCAGATAGTAGATCGTCTGCAGCTTGTAGGCCATCTCTAGTCCGAGCAGCTGGCCGCGGGTCAAATCCTGCAGGAGATCCTCCGGGTGCGATTCGTCGTTCATCGGGCAGTGCTGGAAGAGAAGCTTCAGCAGGACGTTCACGGAGTCGATGTGATCCGCCAGGTAGTGCAGTTTCTGGTGGTTCTTGAGCAGTGCTGCCAGCAGATCGTACACCGCTCCAATCAGAGAAGAGCAGGGGAGTTTCATCTCCAGCAGAAGGACGATCGTTTCCAGAAGGTGGTGGACGTTGAAGTACGCCACGAAGCTCCGATTCGCGGTTAGGGCCGACTTGATGTCCTTGTGGATTTCGAACTTGGCGGACACCGGGAGGAAGCGCTTCGGTTGGCTATAGGCGATCGCGTCCCATGTGAGCGCCTTCGTCAGATCGGCAAAGCAATTCTCCAGGATGGAAACCATCGGCGGGTCGGGCTTGAAGTTCGGCTCAGCGCGGATGGCGAACATGTCCCGAACGGTGCTCCGGACCAGGTCCAGATTCTCGTACAGGTTGATCTTCTTGAGTAGCGACTTCAGAGCGAAACTGATCCTCGTCGAGGGGTTCTCCTGGATCAGATCCAGCAGAATCTGGTAGCCATTGTACTCCGGACTCAGGAAGTAATCCAGGCCACGCTTCGTGTCCAGACAGGCGTAGATCGATCGGATGATCATCAGTTTGATCGAGAGAGCCATGTAGCTCTGAGCGTACAGCCCAAGTAGCTTGTCGAAGATGTTGAAGTCCTCCTGTTCCAGGATCACCTTGATGAAGGCTTCCGTTGATCCGAGGAACTCGGTCAACCGTATTCCGGCCTTCATGTGGCGCAGCTTGGAAGCCGGCTGCGGCTGAGTCATTGCCCGATCCACATCCAACCCCAGCTTGATGCAGTTCATCAGAATGGCCATGCCCTCGCTTTTACCATCGATCCATCCGTTGACGACCTTTTCAAACTTGTTTCTCCATTCGTCGTGGGAGAAGATTTGGTTCAAAAGCTGAACACATTGTTCGGTGTAATCGACGAACCCTTCCTTGAAGTCCGCACTTTCTCCACCGAAGTCGGCCGTAGCCTTTGCTCCGTATTTGTTATTCTTCAGGAGATTCTCCAGGTGCTTCACAACTGCCGGATTCGCATCCGAACCTTCTTCCGGAACGTACTTTTGAAGAACTGCTGCAAAAGGGTTGAACGCCTTATAATACTCATCAACAGGCTCGTATTCCATATCGAAGTCATAGTCCTCCGTGATTTCCTCATCGCTCAGAATCGGCTCGAACTGCTCCGTCGCCGACAGAGCATCTTCCTCCGGGGCCAAAGCCGGCGACGCCACCGGAGTAGCCGTAACGGATGCCGGACTACCTGCAACTCCTGAAGCAGCCGCTGCCTTGATCCGTCCTTCGGCGGTCCTCTTCTCGTACTTTCCGTGTGTCCCGGGAGCAGCACCGCTGCCGCCATGCCGGAAGTCGTCCTCTTCGTAGTCGTTCGACGAATCCATCGGATCGGGCGAACGTGGCCTTCTCGGCGAATCGATCGGAGACCTCGGACGTCGACGATCATCTTTCTCCACATCGTACGAAGATCCGCGCCGGACCCGATCATACGAACCGCTCCGAATTCTCCTAGACCTACCCCCGTAATGATCCGGGCTCCGGGACCACTCTTGCTTCGGAACAACCCCGCCGGCACCTCCACCATACTCCTTACCAAACTCAGGCGACCGGGAGTACTCATGACTCCTTCCCCTGGACCTCACCCCCGGCTCGTAATGCATCATCTGCCGTTCCGTCGAGCGGGACACTCTCTTACCACGCTTATCCACTTCTCCCCCTCCGCACTCCATCGGCGCCATCTTCGGCGAAGTCGGCTCGGCCAGACTGGCCGCCACCACCACCGCTGCAGCCACCCGCCTCGCGTACGGTCTCGGATCCTTCGGAATGTCCTCCCCGTCCGCCTCCGGATACTCCTTCTGCACGAACACCTCCGTCGGTACCACCGTCACCACCGACGGTGGCTCTTCCGGCCACTCCTGGCCCACCCCCACCGGTTCCACCACCTCGCTCACCACCATCTCCACCGGGGCTTCCGGCTGCGGCGTGGTCTCCCTCGGCGACACAATCGGTTCCGCTATGTTCGCCGTCAAAATCCCATACACCGCCAGCGTTATCGTCGTATAGAACCCCTTCAGCACCAACCCGTCCGTCGGAATCCTCCGGCCACCGCCCTCCTCCTGCTTGCCACACTCCAAATGGATACAATTGTTCTGGTTGTACTCGAAATCCCCCAAACACTCGAACGTTGGCGCCCCCGGCTTCCCCAAATCGTTCACGAACAGCTCGATCTTGAACTGGGACGGATTGGTCGCCCCCAGCCGGACACCGCCCGGGAAGTCCGCCTGCACCCGGGCGCCCAGCGGAATGATGCGCACCTCGGTGATATACACCGGCTTCGGGAACTGCACCAGGTCCAGGTTGAGTTTCTGCGAAAAACGATCACAAATTGAAACAAAATCTACCTAGCAGATAATGGAGCGCAAAATTTTGCACGACCGTGTATCAACAAACCGCACTTACCTCATACGTGTCGTGAGAAAACGTATCGAAAAACAGTAATTCCGGTTTTTCCTCGTCCATTTTCCAATCGTTTCACGTACAGCAAACTTTGTTGGAACGTTTAACTCGCGATTTTTCTACCTATTAGAAGTTTTCACTGTGAATTTTCCGATTATTTTACGTGCGACAACCAGTCGCCGACCGAAGTTGACGCGCGTCGAGAAAACAAGAAAAAATGCCGCTGTTTGTTTGACGTGGTTGACAGATTGAGTTTGACAGCGCGACTTGTTTGCAGCGGTACCTACACGGTAAAAAAATATAAATTATCACGAAATTCAGGATGAATATTTGAAAAGGGACTATGCGAGGGACTACAGTCAGGTTTTTTACGCGGTTTTCATTTACGAGTTTTTTTACGCGGATTTTTGAATAAACGCGGTTTTCATTTAACGTGGATTTTTAACCTTTTGAAGCCGGATTTTTTCAAGAATTATTATAGTTTTTCTACTAATTTCTGTATTTTTGATGCTTAACAGCCTAAAAAGGGTAGAATATGATGCAGAGTATTTGGGGGAGAATATGATGCGTTCGTTGGGGGCTCGTTAGATGGGCTGTCTCGTTGGGGAACGTTCAAAAATTACGTCCAACATTTGGGGGGGGGGTCTACAAAGGTGTGACAGTACGTGTATTGGGTATAGGAAAATAGCGTGACAGAGGGGGGAGGGGGGGTCTAGAAATCCCAAAAAATGATGGACGTAATATTTGAATCTTCCCTTGGTTGAATGTTCACTGGTTGAGGCAAAACCCAACTAAAAAGCACTGTCAGTGTCAAAATCGACGTCAAAACGAGTTTGACGTCTGACCGCCGCTGCATCGCAGCTCCTATATACAGAACGTTTGTGCAAGTATGTGAGTGTTTCGTGACGTATTTCTCGTCACTTGCGTGTGTCTAGAGCATAGAGCTTGCTGACGTTTATTCACTTTTCTCTTTCAAACATGCAGGCGGAACAGGATTTGTTGTCATCAGGAAAGGTTTCCCGATGAAAACAAATCCTATCCCGCCTGCATGCTTGAAAGAGAGAGGTGAATAAACGTCAGCAAGCTCTATTCTGATCAGTTGTCAGTTACCCCAACGAACGAACATGGCTCGCTAATCGGGACGCAGTCGTGACCCAACCAGCGAATCCAGGCTGTATCGGTAACTTCTTTCATTATACAAATCTACGATTTGTAATTTATCATGTTCAGTAAGTCTTTTGAAAGTTCAATAGACAGTTTCAGATCAGTCGGGATATCCTAGGTCATTATAAACTGTTCTGGAGTTTGGATCCTAAAGTCTACGGGTGTAACGGTAACTTCATTCATAATACAAAGCCACCACCTGTAATCTATCATGACTTACTGGACATCACAAAGTTCAATAGACAGCATCAGAACTGCTAAGATGTCTATGGACATCCAAACCGTTCTTAAGATTACATCCTAAAGTCTACGAGTGTACCGGTAACTTTTTTCATTGTACAAAGCTACGATTTGTAATCTATTACATATGTCCAGTAAATCTTTTGACTGTTCAATTGGCTGATGTGGAATATTTCAAAACTATTTTGGAATAATTATTGATTTGAACCCTGTTTAATTATGTATAGTTACTATTTTTAGCTTGAGAAACTACTGTCATAGCCATAGTCTTTTAAGAACTGAGTTCCAGAACACTTTTAAGTACCTATGATATCCATAAATTTTCTAAGAGTGCCTTGTGACCTTTAACCTTAACTATTCACTTATCCGCGAGCGGTAATGTCGGCGGCGGGCACAATCCACTTATCCACGAGCGGTAATGGCGGCGGCGGACATATCCAATCGGTTCGGATTTTGATGTTTCATGGGGGAAAGACAAAACAATTTCATTCTCCTCCTCATCCCCCCCCTCCCCACCGTTTGGTGGAGCCAACCAATTGCGATCCCCAAGAAACGTCAAAATTAGAATCGGTTAATTGTGCCCGCCGCCGCCGCCATTACCGCTCGCGGATAAGTGGATTAACCGATTCGAGTTTTGACGTTTCTTGGGGATCGCAATCGGTTGGCTCCACCAAACGGTGGGGAAGGGATGAGGAGGAGAATGAAATTGTTTTGACTTTCCCCCATGAAACGTCAAAATCCGAACCGGTTGGATTAGAAATCCTCTACATAGAGATGAGCGGAAGTTACACATGTCGATTCGGCAACGCTGTTTATTTTGTTTACAACAGCTGCCAACACTTGCTACAAAGCTAGATGTTCAAACTTTGTGCGTGACTGACTTCGTTGTGGGTCAAGTTGTTTTGTTTACATTTTCTAATCATGCTAGATTTTTTTTTCAAAATTTTGTTGAAAATCTCGAAGAAATCTGAGATTTATTGCAAAAGTGTTACGCTAATCATATCAGCAGAAGTGAAACAAGAAGTAGCAAGTTTTTTCGACAAGTGCAGCAACAAGTGTTGTCTAAGCATGAGCTTTTGAAAGCAGAAATAATATTTTTTTATCTCTTTACTAAACTTACATATGCCGCCAATTTCTCGATATTAAAAATAAATAATTTTAATTTATTTAGTTCCGATTGCAATACCGTTCAAACGACGCCTTTCTACGAACGATAAGCATGTTCATTTGGCTTACACTTTGACAGTTTTCTCTGCACGATTGGCTCACAATGGCCGCCTCCGCAGATCTCTATAATGTAGGATTATTACTAGGTTGGATATGCCCGCCGCCGCCATTACCGCTCGCGAATAAGTGGATTAAGTGAACATTAGTAATCCTACATTATAGAGATCTGCGGAGGCAGCCATTGTGAGCCAATCGTGCAGAGAGAACTGTCAAAGTGTAAGCCAAATGAACATGCTTATCGTTCGTAGAAAGGCGTCGTTTGAACGGTATTGCAATCGGAACTAAATAAATTAAAATTATTTATTTTTAATATCGAGAAATTGGCGGCATATGTAAGTTTAGTAAAAAGATAAAAAAATATTAATTCTGCTTTCAAAAGCTCATGCTTAGACAACACTTTTGTTGCTGCACTTGTAGAAAAAACTTGCTACTTCTTGTTTCACTTCTGCTGATATGATTAGCGTAATACTTTTGCAATAAATCTCAGATTTCTTCGATTTCTCCGCTATTTCAACAAAATTTTGAAAAAAAAATCTACCATGATTAGAAAATGTAAACAAAACAACTTGACCCACAACGAAGTCACGCACAAAGTTTGAACATCTAGCTTTGTAGCAAGTGTTGGCAGCTGTTGTAAACAAAATAAACAGCGTTGCCGAATCGACATATTATGCTTTTGGTCGAAATACGAAGTGACCGAACGTGCGAAAATTGTTTTTTAACCTACTTAGAAATGTCGCAACTCAATTGGCTTCTTTAGTGGTGTTGAGATAATTCCATATTCTGAATCTGCATGCCAAACTGAGCCGAAATCCAAATTTTCATCAATTTTGGAGCCCGGGAACCTATTTAAAAAGCCATTTGAAGTTTGTATGGGAGCGATTTGTCGAATCACCCCTCGTCGTATTGTGTACTGAGCGGAGCTGTCAAGCAGTTGCCCAGCTGTCAAATGGTGATTTCAAAAAATCCGTTTGAAATTGATTTTAGGTACCAAAGTAAAGTTCTAAAAATCTGAAAAAAATCATAGCGGCTCAGAAAAAGGTGCTCTTTTGTTTAAAGATATAAAATCATTGAATTTTTCTTAATTTAAAATCCCAATTTGGATTAGTGCATATTGTTGCTCTTAATTAGCTTAATTATGCGCAACAGAAAAAATAGATTAAAATTTACTTCGCAGCTGCAACTTCGCATGTGCTTCTAGCGACGACTTCGATTTGGTGGTGCGACGATAATATGTAACTTCCGCTCATCTCTATGTAGAGGATTTCTAGTGAACATGATTGACCTGCACGGAAAAAACAGATTACCTAAAAAATACGTTAAAAGAACGCAAAATTAAGTAAACCGCTTAAACTTTTTACCCAGCAGTGGGTTGTTTTCTCGCTCTCCCGCTCGCAATGTTGTCAAAAACAAAGCGAGAAGCAGCTACCTAGCCGATAATGTCCGTGCGAGAAGCCAAATTTGGGTTTTTTGCCGTTTACTCAAAAGTGGGTTTATTTCAACCCACTAGGGTACTTCGAAAGTCGACGCTAGGTAGAAAGAACTTTGCGATGGGTTGCAATTTTCTGCCGGGATCAAACGGAAACTACCCACTCAGAGCTTTAACGCGGTATACTATATAATATTATAGTCAAATTTAGGTTCTCGCACGGAAGAGCCGATATAAGTGAAAAGAACTTATATTTGGGTTGATTTCTGGTTCCGTGTGAGAGAGAGGAGACAGCTGGCTTCGATTGCGTGCTACTTGATGTCAAGGAGGACCTGTCACAAACTGTCACCGCGAACCGAGCTGAAAATCGCACATTGGTGGTGTGGAGTGGCCAAATATCCAAAGTATCTTATTAAAATTTCGCTCCGTTTGTTGAAATTAAAAAAGCTAAAATCGACACTGATTCTTCATTAAGGCCTAACTAACATTTTCGATTTCTCTTCATCGATCCTCTCTTTGTGTTATTACGGAAAGTGTTTTAAGTTTTCCAAAGATTTTTTGGTTGAAATGCGAAGACGACGACTACATCTTGCTCTAGAAACAAAAATAATAATGATTTTGTTTGTTTTGATCAAGTTATTATCGAAAGCACAGAGAACAGACATCCAGGCTAGAACAAATTTCACTCGGAAAGTTGTGTAAGGATTTGAATCTTTACTTGAGTAAGGTTGCAAACCAATGTACGATGACAACATTAACGCCACCAAACACCATATTGCCACAGTCAGTGGTGAATTGAAACATTTCAAGTGGTGAATTAAATTAGTATGGGATCTTAACCGATTGCAGCGCCACGCTATTGCCACTTGTGTTGCCGATTTCAAATGGTCGTTAAATTCCTTACACAGTTTCGGAACTGGACTTGGATGTCTGTTCTCTGTGTCGAAAGAGAAAGTCGACGAAAAGAAATCGATCAAGTCAGTTAGGCCCTTAAGAAAAATCATTGTCGAAATGATGATGGTCAGTTTTCCTTAACCAGCGCAACGAATCCATTTATTTTCCATCTAGGGGCGGGACAGCTTCTAATACCGACTCTAATACTGCCTAATAAATATTAATGTCCTAATCTTCACCGTCCACCGAACCATTTTTTGGCTAGTATGTCATGACTTTTCATGCAACAACCAACGCAACCAACTGTCACGAAGACGCAAGGTGGGAATATGAGTTGTCTATATATTTTCTAAATTTGTTCGATTGCAAAACTTAATTTCTTATCATTATTCTAGCTGTGAAACAATCTGTTCTTCATCATCAGGGTAGTGACCTTCCAAACCAGTGGATGTACTCAGAGATATCAAATGATATGTGGCTCCGGTTCAAACTAGGATGTTCAATAAATGCAAAACGGAGCATATGTCAGTGTATTTTTCATTTTTCGCAATAAAACAGTTCTGTGGCTTTTGTTTTGTTTTGAGCTAAGACACCACTGATATTGATATCAGTAGGTCGGCTCTGGAGGCACTATTTGCACTGCTAGTTCCAGACTGTTAAGTCAGGGTAATTGGATATTTCATTAAGAATATTATGCAGTGATGTGATCTCGGTATTGTATCAGATCCAAGATCAGATCTTCAGAACGAAGGGTTAGCTCAGACACATGCACATACACTTTGCGTAATAGACGTACGTACGGATATTATTGCTGCGATCACTGCAGCTTGATGATGATGTCCACCAATGATATTTGTATGTCCGGACTCCGGAGGTGATGCTCTTGATAAGAGAAGCACCTTATTGGAGCGACATTTGATCGATTTTGGTTTAGCAGTCCTGAAATATTTACATATTTACAACATTAGTGCGAGGAAAGCACAAGTATCAATTTTGTTATTTCTTCTTGCTGTCATTTCTAATCAATACAGTACAATCAGCATGGCTTACTTTGTTTGAATATGATTAGGCTTTGGGATTAATATTTCCTAATACTGCTAATATCGCTAATCAATATTAGAGCTGTCCCGCCCCTAGTTTTCCATACTCTGTCGCAGCAATCTGAATATGCAAAACAGTTTTGACCAATAATGAATTTTCAAACCATTGTGCGGCGCACAAAATTGGCTTCTTTAACGGTGTTGAGATAATTCAATATTCTGAATCTGCATGTCAAACTGAGCCGAAATCCAAATTTTCATGAATTTTGGAGTCCGGGAACCTATTTAAAAATCAATTTGAAGTTTGTATGGGAGCGATTTATCGAATCACCCCTCGTCGCAGTTTGTACTGGACGGAGCTGTCAAGCAGTTGCCCAGCTGTCAAAAGGTGATTTCAAAAAATCTCTTTGAAATTGATTTTAGGTACCAAAACAAAGTTCTAAAAATCTGAAAAAAAAAAACATGGTGACTCAGAAAAAGGTGCTCTTTCGTATGAAATAAAAAAAAAACAATACATTTTTCAAAATTCAAAACCCCAATTGTAAAAAGAAGTAAGAAGAAGAAATGTCGACCAAGACTTCGACAGTTATGCGACACTTGTGAGTTGGAGCCTTAAAAATGAACCGGTTCAAACCTGAGAGAGAGGAGACAGCTCACTGACGGCGCCGATGTTTACATTTCTTCTTCTTACTTCTTTTTACAATTTTGTGCGCCGCAAAATGGTTTGAAAATTCATTATTGGTCAAAACTGTTTTGCATATTCAGATTGCTGCGACAGAGCATGGAAAAAAAATGGATTCGTTGCGCTGGTTAAGGAAAACTGACCATCATCATTTTAGCTTTTTTAATTTCAACAAACGGAGCGAAATTTTAATAAGATACTTTGGATATTTGGTCACTCCACACCACCAATGTGCGATTTTCAGCTCGGTTCACGGTGACAGTTTGTGACAGGTCCTCCTTGACATTAAGTAGCACGCAATCGAAGCCAGCTGTCTCCTCTCTCTCAGGTTTTTCCAAGCCGCAAAACCCCAAAAAAGCCGAAAAAAGTCGAAAACCTTTGCAGGTTTTAGCGACTTTTTTGGACTTTTTCCAGCTTTTTTTTTTTTAGATTTTTTGGTTTGGCGAAACTAGTGTCGCTCCCCCTGAGTGTGGCACTAATTTCAAGCGCAATTGTACAATGATTCCTGTATAGAATGTGTGTTATAAGTATTACATACAATACCAATCTAATGCAAATGTATAGTAAATACAGTAAGCAATGATTTATCGTACCATTGCATTACAATACAATGTATTGTAGCTGATAGACTACATATATGGTACACAAATGGTTTTCACCAAATATCCTATGGTTAATTTTTATCCGAGCGGGTATTCCCTAATCGAACACGACGATTCGGAACGCCTGGTTTCACAGTCGCATGTGTAAAAATGAAGGAGTGTCACGTGATTTTTTTGCTGCCTCACTCACATTTTCATCTTCTCCCTTTTAAATGGCTCAGACCTGTTTGGTCCATATTTGATTTTTTTTTTCATCTTCGCACGCTTTTTTTTTCAACGATGACAGCATAAGGTCGCATCAAAAAACGAGGTAGTTTGTGCAAAAGCGGCAGCAAGGAGACTTCAAATTGACGAGGTTCGTAGAAAAGGGCATTTGAAATAGGGTGTCGAATCGACCTTTGAATCCAGTGGCCAATGGAAACTCATAATACACACTTTTAAAAGGCCTTTCGAATAATAAAAATTGAACGAAATCAATCAATTCATTTTCCCTTTTTTTTATTTTCAGTTATGAGTAAAACCTTTATATGCTTACATACATGTACATAGATGATTAATTGAATAGTTTTTATTCTTCTTTCCATATGTTTTCTCAACTCTTGCTCTGTCTCTTTCGTTTCTTGTCTTTCGTTTTCCCAGCTTATTCCTCTGTTTTCTTTAAACTGTATAGTTCTTTTTTATATTAATTTTACTCCAACTGTTTAAAATCAACACTTTCCCTGCGTCTGCCCCATTTCGGCGGACTTGCACATCAATAATCAATGTTTAATTAGCCTTACTTGTTAGATTTGTTTTGATCCTAGTTTTTTTTTTGTATTTGTTTAAATTTATTTGCTTAATCGCTACACTTCTACATTTCGTGGTTGCTACGTTTCAGCGATGCCGCCGGTACACTCTCTCTTGTGTTCCGGATTTTGCATCGCTAACGGTTCGTTTTATAGAAAAAAATTCTTTGCGTCACGCGTTACTATAAATGTTCATTAACCGGTGATTTTTTTTTATAGGTTGTCGTTTGTTTGAATTAAAACAAAGCGTAATCTACAACTGAATCATCAAAATAGCACCATTTCTGACGAGCAAACGTGTAGTCACGATGAACCTGCGTCCAACTCCACTATTGTTACGCTTATGATGCTCTCGAAATGGTGTTCGTAACCAAACATTTGTCAATGGCCAAAAAGAAAATATGAACTATGACTAAGGCCTAAAGTACACAGGGCCATATATTTGACAAGGAAAGAACTCAAGAAACAACATCAGTTTAACACTAATGGAAATTCAATCGAGTCAAACAAGATGTTTGAGCATTGGTTTCTTTTTAGACAAATATTTGACCCTGGGTACTAACGGCTTAACATTCAATTTTTATCTTTTTTTCCTTTTTTTTGTATTTTCTTAAATTGTAAGAGTAATCACAGATTAAGACTTATTTCATCTCTCATAATACGGCTACTTAAACACGCCCGTTTCGATCAGATTCGTTCTGTTTATAAAAGTTGTCTATTAACAAAAACATACACCGATAAAAAAACTTATTTAAAAAAAACACAAACGCTTACTAGTCACTTTCTACTACGTCTCTATCTTTCTCTCTCAATTTTTCTATATGCATATATGAATACATTGACATTCGCCTGTCTTTTTGCACTTATCTCTCGTTCAATGTATATCAGTTATTTCCCATTCATTTTCATTTTCTATTCGTTTTTTTATTTGTTCGTCTATGTACAATGATTTGATGCTTGAAAACGTTAGTCACGTTTTTATTTGCTTTTTTTTCTTATTTCCTCTCATAGTTCATTGCAAAATCCATTCACTGTTTTGTTTGTCTAGTGTTTATTTCTACATTTTTGTGGAAAATGATAAAACTGATAAAACTCGAAAATAATGTTTTGCAGATGATTTTCTCATACGGGGGATGGCCAAAGTGTTGGCAAATGGACCACTGTTTTTCTTTTACAAAAAAGTTCTACGAGTTCTAACTTTTCACAGAGTGCATTAGAAATTCTCAAATTTTGACTGTCAACCTATTATATGTGCATCATTGGTACAAATTTGTGCTCGATTGATTAATCTTTCGCGAAGCTAGAACCGTTCTCGTAAACACTATTATTAAGGAAAAATAAATATTTGAACGATCATATCTCGGAAACCAGTGAACCGAATTGAAAGAAATTTTGAAAATTGATTGACAATAGGTAAATTGATAGTTATACCACAGACAAACAGACGTAACTCTTAGAGGAAATTCATCAAAAACTTTTGCCCGGTATCTGCCACCTGTTGGTAGAACCGCGCGAGACACTGTCGGCCATGATGGATTTCAATTTAACGTTTGTCTAACACGCACACTACGACACAATTCGCCTGTAATTTCCGTTTGCATCATTCAGCAACGTGTACACTGGCAAATGTCAAAGCGATCGAACACTAGCACCTCTGGTGGAAGAATCGCGCAAATCAAATGAAATTTGAATTGATCGTTAAATGCATGTGCCAAGTCGTTTTGAAGAGTGTTACGTCTGTGGTTATACGATGTTATAAAATGTAATCTTGTCTCACAACAAATGAAGTTATACCGATTAGACATTTTCACCCATATAGAGGAAAATAAGTCAAATTCACAACACCACACAAAAATACTAATGTATTCTTCTCTTAATCTAAATATGCAATAATATATCTTATTATCGATATCTTGAGAACAGCTGTAGTACCAAAACTAAAAGGTAACGACATGAATGTAAAAAATAAGCATTTATTAATCCATCCTAACTTTTTTGTTGTTGTTAATAAATGTTCAAAGTTTAGTTTAAAAATATGATAGTTCAAAAATTAATTTTACCAAAACGGTTCCAGCATTGCGAAAGATTAACCCGAGGATTAACCAATCGAGCCCAAATTTGTACCAGTGATGCACATAACAAACAGTCAAAATTTGAGAGCTTTGTATACACTCTATAGATATAGATATATATGAAAAGGTACAGTTTGTTGAGCTTTTTTTGTGAGAGAAAAAATAGTTGCCTATCCCAAACATTTTGGCCACCCCCAGTTTAGAACTATATGAAATAGCAGTAGAGAGTACAACGTTTGTAAAACCAGTACAAACATTTCAGAATCAAATCTCTCTGATTTTTTTACACAATAAATAATTGTTGAAGCAACCTCAACCTACTTCGTAAAAAAATAACCAAATTCGGTATTCACTCGATTGCAATTGTTGGTATGCGGAAGTCATAATTGTCGTGACCCGACCACGGATAACAATAATGTGCGCTAAACAGCCCTGCAAATGAACGTCCTATACACTGAAAGACGGCTTGCGGTAATGATCAGCATAAAAATGTTTTTAAATATATCATGGGAAAACATGATCAACGACCCACACACGCTTCTTGTGTGTACTTTGTTTTCTCTCATATCAACCGGTCCGATAGCCTAGTGGTAGCGGACAAGCCTGGCGATCTGAGGGTGCTTGGTTCGAATCCGGTTGCCAACAGGAACTTTTTTTTTAAATTTTAAACCGGGTCCATGGTAAAATTGAAAACAGCCAAGGGCTGAAAGTCTCTTAAATAAAGACAAATCAATCAATCAATCAAAACATTATTCAGTTGAATTGAAACGATAATCAGTTCACACAAATTTAGTGGCTTTGTGCATTCAAATTGATCAATTTCAACCGCAAGCCGACTTTTAGTGTATAACAAAATGTTCATTTGCAGAGCTGTCTAGCTCACATTTTTATGCGCGAGAGTTCACATGCGCAAAATTGCAATTCTCGAACGTTTGTTAGAGTGTCATGAACATATAAAAAGTATCCCATGATGACAATAATCGCTGAATACAGCCTACTTTATTAAAAATTGAGAAATTCACTTAGGGATCCAAAAGTAACGTAACATTCTAGGGGAGATGAGAGTCCCTGAAATTGCTACGAACCAAGCATTAGGTATAGGAAAACATGCTAAAAGGTGATATTGAAAATCGGCCAAAAATGCTACATCATTTGTGGATGCTCCCTTAACGTAAACGGTCTACTAGTCATACATAACACTTTCGAGCCATTCTTTCAAGCAGATTTAGTCAACATGATGAGTCTTTCATCGCGAATACTAACAGTAGGTCGGGTCAAGAGATTAGGAAATAATTTAGCCAAACATGGTTTTCCGGTGAAACGTATTAGGCTGATGCATGTGCAATGGTGGATGGAGAAGTTCGATATCAAGTGGAAATATTGTAAGCGAAGCAACCTAAATGCACTGGGGATTAAAAAAATGTTAAATTCCTATCTGACATACACGGTAAAAACAAATCACTCAGAGTATGTGTTATAAGCTAAAGGCAGGACAGAACGTTTAAAAATTTAAAAAAATGTATTTTGAACCACGGCCAATAAAAACGTCAAAAATGAGTAAATATGCACTCTTGGATTATACTTTGTGGTTCAAACCAATAATCTAGATAGGACTTGAGGTGGCTATTGAAAAAAAAATGATTACAGTCATTCACCACAGAGTGTTAAGATGAAACATCAAGAAATCCCATTGCACTTTTGCATAGACGTTTCACAGGCATAAATCTGACGAACGAAGCAAAAAGAGGCAGCTTTCCCAAATTGAGAGTATTTGTTTACGAATTTTCAAGATTGGTCTGCCGTGTGCGGCATAGTTGTGCTATGTTCTATGGGAATCCCTATTAACATGGGACAATTATGCTGCACATGGCAGTGGTGCTCTTGAAAACGTGAGTAGGATATCAAGTCGGTCATTGTGGCAGTCATGTTTGTATTCTCTGCAAATTTCTCCTTAATGCCATTTTTCCGCATTTTTGTTTATTATATGCAGTTTCATCCATCATGAATATCATTTGGACTTTTTCCAAGATAGTTGATGACATTGACCTTAAATATTTCAGTGAGAGCGGGTTTTCCGTTACTTTCTTGTAGAGCTGGTCTAGCTGCATAAATTTTTCCTATACCATATTTGCATGTTCAGCTTCTAAAATGAGATGTAGGTGATTGAATCTAGATATGTCGAAATAACATTTCCAGTACTGGTGTGAACTTTCGAGCGATCACAGTTCTGAATGTTGCCCACAATGTGTTACCAGGTAATCTTCCGTCGTCTTTCGCCTGAAGTGAGTGAATTTGTGGGAGGGAAGTTATAAAGCCAGCTTCGTCGATGGCCGCTCGACAACGGGCGAGATCTTCAC
The DNA here is from genome assembly GCF_035046485.1 of Aedes albopictus. NCBI lineage: Eukaryota > Metazoa > Arthropoda > Insecta > Diptera > Culicidae > Aedes > Aedes albopictus. Next base: position 103,964,776 of record NC_085136.1, read on the forward strand.
TGACTTCAAAGCGGCGTACGACATGTATTGCAGATAATGAGGATAGTATTGCCAGAACATTTAGAACGGTAGCAGAACTGTACAGTGTACACCTGTTTGAAAGGTGATGCAAAAATTTTGGACTAATGGTGAACGTGTCGAGATTAAGTACATATTGCAGGTGGAACCGCGAACGACGGAGCAAGCCTAGGTTACGATAGACGGGAACACTTTCGAGGTGGTAGAGGACTTCGTCTACCTCGGATCCCTATTAACGGCAGACAATAACGTTACGCGGGAAATATGAAGGCGCATCATAGGTAGAAAGCGGAGCCTACTATGGGTTCCACGAAAACCTGTGGTCGATCCAGATACACCCTCACACCACAGTATACACACTGTGCTCACACTATTTAAATTTAAATACCATGTTAAAAACGCAGATGAAACCGGTGGTTCTCTACGGGTAGACCTGGACTATACTTGAGGAGGACATGCAAACACTCGAAGTGTTCGAACGTCATGTGCTTAGGACCATCTGCTCTTTGGCGGTGTGGCGGCGAAGCATGAACACGAACTCGGTGCACTCTACGGTCAACCTAGCATCCGGAAGGTATCTGGATGGTACGAGGAGACTTAGAGGACAGCGTGCAAGGTGGTCGGACCTGGTGCTGAACGATCTGGCAAATGGGGGACGCGGGCAAGGATGGAGGACTTCAGCCACGAACCGAGTTGGTACCACAGACAAACAGACGTAACACTCTTCAAAACGGTTTGGCAGATGCATTTAACGATCAATTCAAATTTCATTTGATTTGCGCGATCGTTCCACCAGAGGCGCTAATGTTCGATCGCTTTGACGGGAATTGGGTTCTTTAGTGAATAAAATATTGCTATTTTGTATAGCCTAATCGAAAGAGCTCATTTTTCTGAGTATAACGTAATTTTATTGGATTCCGATAACTTTGTTTTGATGGTTAAATTAACAAAACAGTTTTCATTTTTGTGGATAGAATGACAGTTCAATCGATAAAGTGACAGTTCGACCCGAACAAAAAAAAACCCCATACTGAAACCTCCATTTAAGTCGTTGCATGGCTGATCGAAAATAATTTTTACCGTGCAAACAATGACTAAACTATACAGTTTTATATTTTTTGACAAATCTCTTTTGTCATGCGAAATGTTAAAAAATATAAAAGTATTTAGTTTTGTCATTGCTTGTACGGTAAAAATTATTTTCGATCAGCCATGCATCGACTTAAATGGAGGTTTCAGTGTACAAACTTTAAATGCATTTTAAAAATAGTTCCCGGACTCCGAAAATTATGAAATTTTGGATTTTGACTAATTGTTGGGCGGAGAATCCGATTATGAAATAATCCGGATACCCCTAAAGAACACAATTGTGTAGTAGTGTGCGCGTCAAATCGAAATCCATCATGGCCAACAGTGTCGCGCGCGGTTCTAACAACAGGTGGCAGTGTGCTCATAAAAATGACACCGGGCAATAGTTTTAGACTAATTTCCTCTAAGAGTTACGTCTGTTTGTCTGTATTGGTACTATTCAGATTGTGGATTCAACGGAGCACTCTCACGAGCAGAATACTGGCTGACTGCAAAAAAAGTAGAATTAAGTGAGTGTGTGCCAAGATCTCTCTCTTTTTCTGCTGCTGGATTGTAGAATTTCAACCTACAGGTGTAAACTGTTATTACTTAACACCAGTGTTACACAAGAATTTACTGGAGTATAGACCATCAGATGTGGAGCGGACCTGGTGTGATGGTTAGAACACTTGACTATCACGCCGAGGACTTGGGATCGAATCCCACGTCCCACAAACTCACAAACTGCGAGTTCTTCCTTCGGAAGGGAAGTAAAGCGTGGGTCCCGAGATGAGCTACACGCGAAAAAATCCGTTCTGATAAACGTGAACAAACAAATATACACCGTGAACTGGAGTACCTACTCACAAGATGAATAGAACTGATCTGAATAGAACATTGAGTTTGACGATTACTCTAGGTTAGCCTAGAACTCTATGGAGTAAATGCTCTACAATCCAAGTGTCTGGTTTACATTTGCATATTGCATATTTTTTCTTGTTGGAGTTGGTGTTATGTTAATGTGTCGCCAAAGAAAAAGCCTCCTTCTCTGCTTCTTTTTTACGCCCCAACCGAGACAGAGCCTTCTTTTCAATTTCTATGAGCACTTTCAGAATTATTTACTGAAAGCCTTCTTCACCAGTTGGCCATTTTACATTCGTCTATCTGTCTATCGTCTTCTGCAAAAAAGTTACCAATATTTCCATTACGAACAGAACCTGAACAAAACCTGAAGCAACCAGGTCACGAGTTTCAAGAAGCTTCAGGAGTTTTCAGGTTGGTTTAGTTGACTTCAATAGAGAAGTCTTCAGAGGTCTCAAGGGTGGTCTCTGAAGAATTCTAAGCGTTTCAGTGGATTTCAAGGGATTTCAGGAGGTTTCAGAGTTTACGGGGGTCTGTGAATAGTTTTAAAGCGTTTCAGCGTTTCGAGGTTTAAGGGGTCTCAGGGAGCTTCAGCAGAGTTTAACAACGGGAGTCTACAGAGGTCTGATGGGATTGTCTGAGGGGTTTCAAGCCTTTTAAGCTCATTTCAGGGCGTTGCGAATTGGTTTCGAGAGCTTGCAGGAAGCTTATGTAGATTTTAAGGGAAGGCTACGGTTATCTCAGGTAGTATTTGTGGTTCTTCAAGACGTTTTGAAAGGGTTCAAAAGAGGGCTCCAGTAGTCTGCGGAAGTCTCAGGAGGATTTTTCCAAGGGTTTCAATGCGTTTTGGAAGGATTCGGGGGATTTTAGAGGATGAGTAACACAGTGAATACAATGAGAGATCACTAGTTACGCCTACAGAATCGATTACCCGTACACAAGGGATTACTAGTTGCGCCTGTATATCCAAGAGAGTTCTTGCATACCCTTAGACTTGCACCCGCTCCAATATAACGTCGCCTTAAGCGCCAATCAATAATTTTGAACCGGTACGGGATAAAGGTGTTCAATACCGTCATAGGACATCACAAGCTTGATGCTGGATCACCACTTTATGATGCTGCTTGCGTTGCATGGAACACCTCTGGCCATATTGGAACCGATGTCCTGGCATCGATGTGGGGTCCAGGTGCTGATGGATGGACAAACACCATCATAGAACACAAATGGCTACTTTGGAATCGGTTTGGGGGTATCATTGGGAACAGGGACTGGTAACGGAAATTCTAGCTATGGCAATGGTCAAATTGAGTTTGCAAACTCTGGTTCATAAGAAAGAAGAGTAGCAAGTAAAACATTCGGTACTATTAACTACAAGATTGGAGTAGTTAACCACAGAGATTGCTATCGACAAGTAAGTTGTAATTCAGGTAAAAATCCTACGGTAAACTTTACGATGAAATTCCAAATAAAAACGGACGGTACCGATTATTCTGGATTATTATTCCGACTGGTACAAGTGATCTCTGGAGAGAACATGTGACCCTAAGACCTCAGAAAGAATGAATTCCTTCAGAGATTTGTTTAGGAATTTGCTTGGAAGTATTACCGGAGGAATGGATGGAAAGTATCAAGCGTCCCATCTACAAAAAGGGCAACATGTTGGATTGCGGGAGCTATCGCGCGATCACACTTCTGAGCGTTGCCTACAAGATACTCTATCAAATCACCGTCTATCACCGATTGCAAGAGAGCTCGTGGGACAAGGCTGGATTCATGGGTGAACGCGCTACAACGGACCAGATGTTCACTATGCGCCAGGTATAGCAGAAATGCCGCGAATACAACGTGCCCACACGTCACTTATTCACCAATTCGCTGATTTTAAATCGTATCATTCGCCGATTTCAAATCGGCGTATGATACAATCGACCGAGATTAGGTATGGCAGAGTATGCACGAATACGGATTCCTGGATAAACTGATACGATTGATCAAGGTGACGATGAATCGAGTGATGTGTGTAGTTCGAATATCAGGGACACTCTCGAGTCCCTTCGAATCTCGCAGAGGGTTACGGCAAAGGTAATGATCGCTCGTGCCTGTTGTTCAACATCGCCCTAAATAGAAGGTGTAATAAGGAGAGCGGGGATAAACACGAGTGGAACGATTTTCACTAAGTCAGTTCAGCTGCTTGGCTTTGCTGATGATATTGATATTATAGCTCGTAAATTTGAAACGATGGCGGAAACGTACATCCGACCTAAGAATGAAGCCAGGCGTATCGTATTAGTCATTAATGTGTCGAAGACAAAGTACATGATGGCAAAGGGCTCTAGGGAGGAATCACCGCGCTCACTGCTACGAATTTCTATTGACGGAGATGAAATCGAAGCGGTTGAAGAATTCGCGTACTTGGGCTCACTGGTGACCGCCGACAGCGACACCAGCAGAAAAATTCAGAGACGCATTGTGGCAGAAAATCGAGCTAACTTTGGGCTCCGCAGAACTCTACGATCGAACAAAGTTCGCCGTCATATGAAGTTCTATCTACAAAACGTTGATTAGACCGGTAGTCCTCTATGGCACGAAGCATAGATTATACGTGCAGAGGACCAACGCGCTCTTTGGAGTTTTCGAACGAAAGGTGCTTCCGTTCTATCTACGGCGGAATGCAGATGGAAGACGGGACTTGGAGAAGGCGAATGAACCACAGGTTGCATCAACTGCTGAGAGAACCATCTATCATCCACACCGCGAAATTTGGGAGGATACGATGGGCGGGTCACGTCATCAGGATGTCCGATAGCTACTCGATTAAAATGGTTCTCGAGAGCCATCCGATCGGTACAGAAAGACGTGATGCGCAGCGTGCTAGGTGGGTCGACCAAGTGGAGGACGATTTTCGGACCCTTCGCAGAGTGCGGAACTGGAGCCACCCAGCCATGGTCCGAGAAGAATGGAAACGACTCCTACGTACAGCAGAGGCCACTCATGCCTCAGTCTGACCGGTAAGGTAAGTATGGAAATCTATTCAGAACTCGTTCGGAAATTCCTGAAGTCTCTACAGGGATTTATTCCAGAGGATTTCCCGATATGCTTTCAAAACTTCTCTCTGGATTCATTCCAAAATTTATCCAAAGATTTTCCAGGAATTTCTACTAGTGGAGTTGTGGGATGGCTGTCCAACAGTTTCTCTCGGGATTTTCGCGAGATTTTTAAAGAAGTGCTTCCACGGATATCTTCCAAAGAGATTCCCGGGATTTCTCTTGCAGTTCCTCACGGGATTTCTTCGGATCTTCTGATCGAGTTGGCTTCAATAGATCTTTCCGGAGCTTCTCGCAAGATTTCATCAGGATTCCTTCTGATATTTCTCCGGGAATTTCTTACAAGGAATTTTGTAGGTAGGTGAAAATTCAATGGAAATCCCGGGATAAACTGCTGTAGAACTATCGGGAGAAACTCTGGCAGAAAGCTTACGGAGATGTCTTAAAGAAATAACAGAAGGTAGCTCGGAAGAAATTCCGTGCGGGACTCTGGTAACAATACAGAGAAAACTTTTGGAAGAAATCTCGGAAAATACTTCTGCAGAAAAATTGCGAAACTCTGCTCAAGAAATCCTTGGAGGAACTCTAGTAGAAATCCCAGAAAAAGCGTCTGTAGAAATTCTGAAAGAAATCTCGGCAAGAACCTCTGGAGAAATCCCGAAGGGAATACCGGAAGGATTTATGGAAAATCATTCAAGAAGACTCCTGAGAGAAATTCCGTGACAAAATGTGATAAATATTCTGAGCAAAACTTCTGTAGAGATCCCGGGATAAATCCTCGAAGAAATACCACGATTTTCCTTTTTTTTTTGGGTAAAAGCAGAAAGAACTCTGGAAAAAAAAACCCTCAAGGGATCTAGGACCAATACCGGGTAATCCTTTGACTGAAATTCTGGAGAGAAATTTTGCAGGATCCCCGTGAAAAACTACGGAAATCGGTGGGGCTTTAAGAATCATTGAAGATTCGCAAGGAGGAACCCCGGGAAGATTGTTCTATTGTTCAAATCTTGGAAGAATGCCGGTAAGAACTTTACGGGGGCTATAGATACCTATTTTAGGTAGTATCTATAATTTTTATTCATACGACGAGATACCTGATTCTTGCTGTGACACAAATGAATGAATGTGGATGTGTGGAACATAAAAATGGCGAAATAAAATAAAACGGTGTAAATTTTAATTATTGAGAAAATTGCTCTGTTTATTGTTTTGCTTCGTACACATGTATAACATACTGCTGCCATTTTATTTTACTGGTTTTAACTTTAGTTATTGTTACTTGTTTTCCTGTCTGTTTCTGTGTGTATGCCTGTGTGTATGTGTGGGTTTGTGTGTGAGTGTGGTGTGTTTAAGACTGTAGCCGTAGATTGTTAACAGTATGTTTTCTCATCGAGTTTTCTTCCTTTTTTTTAGTCTGTTTCAAATTTTTGTAAATCATAATAAGATCACTACATAATTTCACTTACAGATATCTGCTTTTTATGATCTCTTCCTCTTCTTTCTGCGGTTACTCATATATCTGTCATTTTTTTTGTTCTGTTTTCTTTGTTTTGGGATCACTATTTTAATCAGTTAGATTTTTTTTTTGTTTTTGTTTAGATCTATTTTTAACGTCGTCTCTTGTTTCCGTTTTGCTTAACTTTTAATATTTACAAAGCGATGTGTCTCGCGAGCAACACTACAACATCCTTCCACATTTTATTATGTATAGTATATATATGATTCGTTTTTTCATGCTCTCACACTAACGTCAGCTAACAATCGACAGTCAAGAGCGCGGTAGGAGAATAGAAAATTAAAACCATTTGTAGTTCGATTTGTGACACGTTCAAATAGTATTTTACTCGGATAGAATTGGTTAAAAATATAATTTGCCTAAATAGACGCTACAGGTTCGTTTTGATATTTTAGCTATTTTAGTTCGATCGTGCGCATTTTGTATTATTTTCCGGGTTGATTTTTGGTAGATTCTAATGTTTGCTTAACACGCAGAAATAAAAACAAATCAGTTATCCAAAACGTGTGAGCTTAGTCTCTAGTTTCCACCTACTTATCGATTTATTGCAGTAAAAAAGCTTGCCCAGTAAACGTTGTCCCTTTCGTGGCCACCTTTGCACCTAGGTGGCTTCCATGTAGCAGGTATTAAGATTTTATTGCGTGTCTGTTGCGCCTTCGCTTGCGTACTTCCGGTATATTTAAATCAGGTAAAAAATAACGTTCACACTATAAAATAAGCGAAATCGTCCGTCCGTCCTGGTACAATCATCTCTCCGGTGGCCCCGATGCTAGCTGACGATTCCACTTTCCCGAGGGTCTCGATTTGCCCAGCAAATCGAAACCCCCTCGCGCGCACACCTTCCTCGCGACGTCCATCATCACCGTCGTCATCACTCCACACCGCTGCTCGATCTCTCTTGCAGTGTGTATCAATTGTTTAATTACTACTACAACTATTACTACTAAACCACTAGTGTAGACTCGTCCCATCCCGTCGTCCCGTGCGTGAGCCCAGCGTTGCCACGTCCCGGCTTCGGATGACCCGTTCCCCATCTGTCGGCCGACCTCTCCGTCCTCCGTTACTAACTAGTACAAAAAACCAGGAAACAGGAAACCGAACGTGACGCGTCCCGAATTAGCTTCACTAGTCACCCGGATGTTCCGGACAGCTGCGATTCACCTCGAACCATTTGTCGATACATCTACAATGGAAGACGAAGACGGAAGTCAATAACTGGGCATAAGCCATTAGGCTGTTCCAAAAGTTTACTTTGTCAGGGAATGTAAGGGGTTGTTCCTATTATGGTGCCTTAGGATGATGAAAACATTCGGAAGAAACTTCTGCAGAAATTCCCGAGGGAATCCCTGGAGGAAATCCCAGGAGAAACATTCCCGAGGGAATCCCTGGAGGAATTCCCGAGGGAATCGCTGGAGAAAAATTCCCGAGGGAATCCCTGGAGGAATTCCCGAGGGAATCCCTGGAGGAATTCCCGAGGGAATCGCTGGAGAAAAATTACCGAGGGATACCCGAGGAAATCCCTGGAGGAATTCCCGAGGGAATCCCTGGAGGAATTCCCGTGGAAATCCCAGGAGAAAAATTCCCGAGGGAATCCCTGGAGGAATTCCCGAGGGAATCGCTGGAGAAAAATTCCCGAGGAAATCCCTGGAGGAATTTCCGAGGGAATCCCTGGAGGAATTCCCGAGGGAATCCCTGGAGGAACTCCCGAGGGAATCCCTGGAGGAATTCCCGAGGGAATCCCTGGAGGAATTCCTAAAGGAATCCCTGGAGGAATTCCTGAGGGAATTTTTGGAGGAATTCCCGAGGGAATCCCTGGAGGAATTCCCGAGGGAATCCCAGGAGGAATTCCCGAGGGAATCCCTGGAGGAATTCCCCAGGGGAATCCCTGGAGGAATTCCCGAGGGAATCCCTGGAGGAATTCCCGAGGGAATCCCTGGAGGAATTCCCGAGGGAATCCCTGGAGGAATTCCCGAGGGAATCCCTGAAGAAATTCCCAAGGGAATCCCTGGAGGAATTCACAAGAGAATTCCTGGAAGAATTTCCAAGGGAATCCCTGGAAGAATTCTCAAGGGAATCCCTGGAAGAATTCCCAAGGGAATCCCTGGAGGAACTCCCGAAGGAACCCGTGGAGGAATTCCCGAAGGAATCCGTGGAGGATTTCCCGGAGGAATCCGTGGAAGAATTCCCGAAGGAATTCGTGGAGGAATTCCCGAAGGAATCCTTGTAGGAATTTCCGAAGGAATCCTTGAAAAAATCCGCCAGGGAATGCCTGTAAGAACTCCCGAGAAAATCCCTGCAGGAATTCACAAAATAATCCTTTGAAGAACTCCAGGAGCTACTAACACATGGAGGAATTCCCAGGAAACCTTTCCGACAAAGTGAAATTCTGGAACACCCTACCACCCAAGCATTACTCACCCTTTATGATAGATGCATAAGCATGGTAATCTAGCAATGATATCACCGGGACATAAATCTTCTAAGCATATAACACATTCACCCTTGGCATCCGTTAAGCAATCCTCTGCGGGGAAGAGTGAAAGAGAGAAAAAAACAGAGAGAGAGATAGAAAAGTTAGAGTCGGTCATCATTTTGCGGTCGGGCCAGCTAGTCTCCTGGCGGCCAACCGGCAGCCGGCGTGGCGGTAGCAACCAACCAATAACAACTTACCATTGTAAGACAAACGAGGTTTCGTTAGGCACATTACTAAATGACACTCTATGTCATCGGGCATGACAAACTTGCTGCACACTGGACATTTGATGCCTGTGGAAAAGGATAGAGAGAGAGAAAGGGAACAGAATGTAAAATTATGCTGGACGAAATTGAGTTGTAACTAACTATTGGTATCATTGGAGTATGAGTTCCCATCTGACTACTGCCGTGTGCAGCATAGTTGTCCCATGTTCTATGGGAATCCCTATTAACATGGGACAACTATGCCGAACACGGCAGACTAGGCCAGGAATGTAAAAGAAGGATCAAGAACAAAGAATCTTGTTCAAGTCAAAATGAAGTGATATACAGGGTGCGGCAGGAAAAAATGCGAAAAGTTCAAGGCACTATTACACGCTAAATATGGGATATATATGACTATTTTTCCATGACAGTGTATCAGTCAATGTCTATATTCTAGCACTGCAAAATAAAAATAAACATATTTGATGTTTAACATGTGATAATGTAAGCCTGATAAGCGGGTATCAAAAAACTGCGCGCCCAATGGTCATTAAACAAAATTACTATAACAGTAATAAAATTTGCTTAAATTCGATGAACAACCAGACCAAACTGATCCAGAGCCATGTAGTTTCACATACTAGATGAAATAAGTACATATATTTGATGATATTGTAGAGCAAATTAAAAATTTTTTATTGCGCATTTCCCACCCCACTGGACCCCTTTCGCAGTTAGTATAAGTGCGGGATCGTGAATAAAACTGCGATTTTGCATCGAATCGTGTCGGTGTCTTCTGCGCACTTATGCATTACAAAGTGCTGAATAAGTGCGCAGAAGACACCGAAACGATTCGATGCAAAATCGCAGTTTTATTCACGATCCCGCACTTATACTAACTGCGAAAGGGGTCCAGTTGGGTGGGAACTGCGCAATACCAGATACGAAATTTAGCGACCTGTGTACTTTTCTGCGGTTTGAAAATTTTGATTGTCTTCAGCTTCAGGCGCCGCCCTGTAAAGGTTAGTGACCAAAATGGACACGGACAGAAATCTGTGCAGTTTGAAATAACAAACTCGTTTGTCGATTTTCAAACCAGAGAAATAGTAATATCAAAACGCATTTTTGATGTTTTCAAACCTCAATTTGGATTTGAAACAAACCGACAAGTTTGTTGTTTTTACTTACAAAGGATTACTATGGAAAAACAAACAAATCGTATATTTTACACCCGTTTGTGGATTGTACGACATTTCCCCGAAAACCAGTTCCCCGAATGAAGTTTCCCCGAATGTACCATTTCCCCGAATGTACCGTTTCCCCGAATGTACCATTTCCCCGAATGTTATGTACCGTTTCCCCCAATGTACCGTTTCCCCGAACAGATTTTTGCATATGCCATTTAACATTGAGCCAATGCACAACTAGGGGCATCCGGTCTTTAGGACGAAATACGCTTAGCCAAAGTACGTCAGACCGAAGTACGTTAAGCCGAATGGGCTGCGAAGCTGAAGTTCATAGGGTAGAATTGGTCAATAGGCCGTCTTCTTAATTTTCTTCATAAACGATGTTAAAATTTGTTTTCGAAGGCCTAGAAAATGTTTGAGTCCCTTGAGTGTATTACATTCCTTGAATCTAGGGAATTCTATGGATACTGAGATATACTTCCATGATTTTACAATATTATTTTTTCTTTTTCCCTTTTCTCACATAGATGATTTCTTGGTGTTGATGTTATACTGTTACTGAAGTACTGATGATCAACCCAAGTAACATGTTGATAGACAATTAGTCTTTCAGAGGTTTCGAAAACCACCATAAACCTTCCTATCTATTATTTTGGTTTTATTATGGTTCTAAGAACCTCTTCTAGTGTATTTGACTAAACAATGTTACTGACAGATTACCCTTCTTTGAGAAGTCGGCTAATCTTTTGAGTATTGGTTATATATGACCAAACTGGGTTTTTTCTTGGCTTTCAACTCAATCGTAATGATGCTCGTCCGGCGTAATGATACTTTCGGCCGAATGATTGCAGCCTAACGTACTTTGGCCTGACATACTTCTGCCTAAAGATCCAGCAGCGTCTTTTTGGCTAGATTGATAACCTTCCATTTAATAAAATTTTCCTTCTTTCAAACATAGGCTGTTCTTTCAAGTTGAACTGCTCAATCAATCATCGGTAATTTGACTACTGCTATATTTATTTTTTTGTGATTGACTGTTCTAGTAGGTATCTTTAGGTGTTATAGTAGAAATCTTCATCAAAGATTCTCCCTTCTTTCATCATATACTGTTCTTTCAAAATATTGCCGGCGGTCTAACGACTAGTATGTTCTGTAGAAATGTCAATTCCAAATGCTACTTCGGTCATGATTAATCCATTGATTTACAAAAAACTGAAGAGTGTTTAGCTCCAAATCTGTTATTATGCGTTTAACCCTTTGGAGCCGGAGGGGTCATATATGACCCCGGCGATGAAACCGAGCATAACAAACGTATTCGACACCAGCGAGGTTGCGTCGACAGCGGCGAAACAAATCGGCTCCAAAGGGTTAAAGGGCGTTTTCATCGATTGAAAATTCAAAAATAAATAGAAAGAACAGCCTATGAATAAAAGAAGGGAAAACTATGATGAGCGTGTTCTTAGTTGAGTGCGATGTCATTTTTAATCAGTACAACAGAAAAGAACGACCCATATTTTAAAATAAAAAAAAGCAAACCTCTTTGTAGCACCATGAAGAACATTATAACTCGAAGAATTCATGGTAAGAGGGAATGCACAATATCATTGAGATGTGAAAGTTTCCATGATTTTGATATTAATTAAGAAAAAGATTAGAAACCAGTGCTAAAAATAGTATTATAAATATTTCGGGGAAATGGTACATTCGGGGAAACGGTTCGTTCGGGGAATCGTTTTTCGGGGAAATAACTTTCGGGGAAACTTCATTCGGGGAACTGGTTTTCGGGGAAATGTCGTACAATCCCGTTTGTGTGGTTTGAATTTACTAAAATTTGGGTTGTTTCGATTTCGTTGTTGAAAACGCTGAACAATCTGAATCTTTAGTTTGATTCAACCGACCGGGTAGTTGTTTCAAACTATCGCTTTGTTGGAAGCAAAAACAACAAACAAATTAGTTTGTTACTAATCAACCTTTTGTTGTATCTACGGCATGGAATCCTACCGCTACGTGCTGGCTCTGATCGAGGCTCTGATAATGTTTCAATCAAACCCTTCAAGGATAGTCGACTAGTGAAACAAAAAAGAGCAGAACTATTCATATCATGTTCGGGTAAGTAATATCTTTCATCATTGGCAGAGGAAATATATTAAAAAATGGCTTGTTTTTATTTCCAGACGCTCAGTAGCTGAGGGAACGTAGCAGGTCAACAAAAAAATTACTGCTGTCGAACCCATGAACGCCATCTTGGTTATCTTCGCTGAAGCAAAAAAGCCGTTCTTACATTCAAAGGAGAAGAATTGATCGACACGAACACGCTGGAATTCAATGAGGGAAAAACAATATCTGCTCTTTATCTAGGTTAATTCATCCGTCTGCCGACTCCCTTTAAGAACAATATTTCGAAAAATCCAGCTATGAGGATACCTCATTCCGGATTTCGGATCCATATACCGGACGTTTCATCTGGAGTTTGTAATAATGGTAAAACTGTTTTTTTTTAAATGAGGACAAATAAATTAGACGTTCAACCAACAATATTATATAAGGATATTTATTATTTACATATAAAAGTATTTAAAAATAAATCTAATGGCAAAGCAAGGAATTTCAACCGAATAGTAGTATTTTCAACAATCTGGTCCGTTTATTTCAAACCGTGGTATTTAGTTTGAAATAAACTAACATTTGTCAATAACAAACCAACAATATTAGTTGAACCAACTAAGCAACTAATCATTTGTTTTCGAAGTTGTCAAAATCAAACAACTAACTGGTTGGTAAATTTAACCACTGAAGCTCCGGAAAAACAAACCCAAATTTTAATTAGTTTCAACTGCCACGGTTAGTAAAATCAAACCGATATTCCGTTTGTGCCAAATTCAACATGAAATTCCGGTTAAATCAAACCGAAATTTGTTTGTGTTTACTAATGTTTTTTCTCCGTGTATTCTTGATTAAGTTAGCCTTCGCAAGAACGCTTTAAAACATTATTAGGAGTGTAAGGCTTGTTAGTCAATTGTTAAACGGTTAGTATTGATTTTTTTATTTTCATTTGTTTTATCATTAGCATTAGCGTTAAGGACAGAATTGTTAGAATCTTAAAATGGACATAACAATGGCCGACTTTGGCACCTACTCACGATTTTGAAAGCACAAATCTCTTCGTAAACAAAACCAGCTTCGTATTTTAAGCTTATTAGAAGTGAGCAAGAACAGAATAATAAAATGCACTATAGTTTGGAGCTTGCTTCTTGAGATTTGTGCGTCTGAAGTTCTAATGCACTGTTGAAGCGGGATTTCAAGACGTTTGCCCTTAAGCGGATCGCACAAACTCGTAGGTCGTCGACCGCTGTTATGAGGGTTGCCGTCTTCCCGTCCGAACCAAAGCACAAAGATTTGGGACATATCTCTGACTCTTAGACAAGACTGACGCAATCCATCAATGGTCGAGAACTGTCCTGGCCACGTCCTTGTGACTGCTGAGGGATGGGAAAGGATGGTTAGTTGGACACCTAAGAAAGATGTAGACAGCTTTGAGATCTTTCACGCCTATGTGTCACTGGAATTTGGGTGTTAAACTCCAAAGAATGCGTTTAATCAACGTTCAGGTACACCATTGTAAGACCACTTTGAATCATTTATCTGCCCAATTCAGTGCTCGGATGGCCTACCAGTGCGTTACGATGAAAGACGACTAGGACTAGCATCTATGTAGAACAATAAGAACAATCAAAAGTGATTGGCCGACCAGGCTATTAATCGAGAAGAAAATCAATATTAAGCGCGGGATTTTTAAGTTTCATGTGAGTTTCAGAAGGGTTTCAAGAGGCTTTTCAGAAATTTCAGGAGGGTATTGAATGGACGCCCCTGGAACCCCGTGAAACACCTCAGCAACTCTCTGAGAGCCTCTAAAACATCCATGGAAGCTCTTGAAACCTCCCGGTACCCATTGAAACCGCTTGAAACACCCTGTGGCGCCCCTGAAATCAACTGAAATCTGCTGAAACGCTCCTGCAACTCCTTGAAGCCCTGGAAGTTTTCTAAAATGGCTTAAAACTCTTTGGAACGTCCTTAACCCTTCTGAAACTCATTGAAATCCCTTGGAACGCTCTGGAACCCCCTGAAATCTCTTCGGAAACCTCTGGAACGCCAATGATATCCCCTTGAAACCCCCTGAGACCATCTGAGAAACCCTTGAAACTGGAACTCCCCAGAAACCGAAAAATTGACAGTCATGCAAACGGTTCAAGAATTGGATTATGGGTGCATAATGAAAATGTAATGAAAAAAAATAATAGTAATAAAATCCCAATGAGAAGGTAATTTTAACAGAGATGCATTTTAAACGCTCATGTTCTGTGGGCGTGCCGAAAACGTTCACTAATTGCTCTTACGTGCGTGTTCACATTTTTTATCGCAATCTAGGCAACTAGATTGTTCATGGAACGGAGTTCAAAATTGACAGCTCAGATCGTTAGCCAAATGTAAATAAGGTTCTTGATGTTTGACGACGCCGCGCTTCTACCTGGATCCTAGTCATTCCCTTTCCCAATGGTTCTATGAACGCCTAATCGACTCGTCATGTCCCTTCAAAACCTTATTTTTTGGTATTTTATGAACCACCGATTTTTAACATCGATGTCAACAACTACGATATAAAGAAATGATAGAATATTGTTTAAATTTTTAGGCAGGGTATGAGTATCCTTCTTGATCCTATGGCCACATATTCATCCTGTTCTAAAATTGTGGTTCTTGGGAGGGGGCCCAGTAGGACCATAGCCTTGATGACTAAAAGTTTGCATGGAAATACAGACCGAAAAAAACTTACATGTGTATGTGTAAAGACAATTTGAACCATTCAAGAATGTTTGAAATCTTTCAAATGAAGTTCTCATCTTCTTCCGAGATAAAATGTTTTGGACAATAAACCACATTTTCTAGATCGAAAGTTTTGGCACAACTTGTAAAGAGATAGCTGAAGAAATTTCTAGAGACAACCCTAATAACACGTAAGGCATAAGAAAGTTCGAGGTGGAATTTCCAGCGTAGATTGTCGAGAGATTTTTCAAAGGGTTCATTCAAATATTATGTAACGTAAAATCTGACAATTTCAGACCCCCTCCCTCCCCCACGTTACAACTTTTGTATGAGACATTTTGAAATTTTGTATGAAGCGTAACGCAGCGCTAGACCCCCTCCCTCCTCCCTTTGCGTTACGTTATATTTGAACGAACCCAAATTAATTTCAAACGGCACACACATACCTAGAGGAAAATATTAAAAAAGACTCAACACAATTCCTGTTAAAGCTATTGTTATTTCTGGGAACAAATATGGAAATTTCTCTGGCTGGAAAAGGTCGGAAAAGTGATCAGAAATTTTCAATTTGTAGCTTTTTTTAAGATTGTTTGAAACCATCTTTGAACAGATCCTCCAAATGAACTTGTAGAAGTTTTTTTTCCAAAAAATATTTTATGAAACACATTAGATGCTTTTAAGCCTCCAGGAATTTCTTCATCTGACTTCGATAGTTCAATCTGGATACCTTGATAAAATACAACCTTCAGCTGTTGATTTAACAAGAAATTAGTATTTTCTTATATCATGGTATTGCTGCATTACTACCGGTACAGGCTGCAACGATAGGTTATGCTCAGAAATGTTGAAGGAATTTCTTTAAAAATTTCACTACAAATGTCTCTTTTTCTAGGTTTTCTAGTAAAACTGTCAACACTGCACAAATTGGAAAGTAGTTGAAAAGAAGACGATGATTTTTTGGTTTTTATTTATGTGTATTTTAACAATTTGCTATTTCTACAATTAGTAGAATTACAAGGCGATGAAGTGAGCAGTTTAGAAGTACAATCCCTTCGCAAACAATGTAAATAGAAAATAGTTTGTTAATAATTAAATACATGTTTCAGCATTGAAGCTGTATAACCGAAATGCTGCTGTCAATAGGTATTAATCCATGCAAGAGTGATGATCCCAACATTCCCCATTGATAATCGTTTTGAATATTACCATGAGCTCCACTACACATTACGCCTAGACTTTAGAAGAATTTGTCTCAAGGAATTCCTGATGTTTTGTGGCTTCTCAGTCTTGACAAAATCAAAATGCCGATATTTCATTTTGCCCGACGTTTTGGTCCATTTGGGCTCTTCTTCAGGGACTCTGGAAATGTTTATTTGTTGGTTTAAATTTCCATAATTTCTTCAGAAATAACTTTACGCCAAGAAATCTTCCAGATACAACATAACATAACTGCAGAGCTCCGTTAGTAATTCTCTTCCATTTTTTACTTCCAAAAAATTCTGCTAATGATTCTGAATGGACATTCAGTGAATCATTTTATCAAGGCTTATGTGATCGACTACTCCCCCTAATTCTATTGGAAATGCGTCAAGTTATTGCTCAAATAATAAAAATGTCAATACTTTATTCTTAGGGGAATTCTATCAAAAAAGAACTGACCCAAGGAAGTCTGTCAGAAATAGCTAAGGTACACCGGGGCAAGTTTAAACGGGTGGGGCAAGATGAAACGCGAAGTTTTGAAATAGATTTCAATACAATTTGGACATTTATCCTTTGCTAAAAGATTGTTTGGATTAAAAACTATGTGTTATGGCAATCAAATTGTTTATCACCATTACAAAACATCATGTTTACCCTCTGTTTCATCTTGCCCCACCCGTTTCAACTTGCCCGCCCCGGTGTACCTTACAAGGATTTAAGATATCCCCCAGAAAGCTTTGCAGAAGTTTCATCTGCAAATATTTCACATGTTTCGTAAAAAAATCTTAAAATCCACATTTTCATACTTTACCGAAAAAGTCAGTAACCTATTTTTCGTTAAAAGATATTAAATTTTCTAGAAAAAATGTCCACTTGACCTGCCAGATAGTTTAGAATCGAATGTAAAAATTGAAACATTGATAAAAAAGAATTGGAGTGAGAAGAAATGTTTTTAATGAAACATACTTCGTTCTTTTTCAAATTTCGGGAAATTCCGGGAATTTCGGAAAAATATGTTGGGTTTCGGGATTTTTCAGATCCCTGCATTTCCTAGGATGTTGTCTTGGGAAATCCTGGGATAGATCATTTAGATGGAACCTTTGGCCCAAGTTGAACAATAAATTCCGTTTCAAGGTCGTAAGAACGATTACCAAACAACCAACCCTATTCTCATAGATTTCCCTAGACCTTTTTCCAAAATTCTGTAATGAGTAATCTTTGTAGAAGTTACATCGGAAGCCTCTCTAGAAATTTTCTCTTTGTGTTCTGTTGTTGCTGTACTAGTTTCGCAAACGATTTTTCAAGATACTTTTGGAATAGACTTCTGAAATTTCACACAATAGTAACTTCTTACGAATATTCCAGGGTGTTCGTGGAACAAATAGTAAAGTGTTTTCCCGAGAAATCTTTTCTATGGATGTAGCAGTTTTCTTCATTAGAATACGAGTAAAAAATCACAAGATTTAGCAAAATATTTAGTAAATTAGCTCCAATATCGTCTCTGAATACTATTTTAAGAAATTCTTTTGAAGAATCTATTACAAAATTTTCTGAGGTTTATTTTATTTGCCGTTCTGATAGGCCAGACCACCCTGGATACTGCTAATGGTTAGGCGGATGAGCTACTGTTGGGATATGCTAGGGAAAGGCATCAAAATCTAATTTGTTTTGCAGATAGTCCCTTTTCAAATGTGACGCGAATAATTGCACGATTCCCACAGCTGCTCTTCAGGCATTTATCGACAGAACAACTAGAATTGGGCTTAAACTCGATTGGCCGTCCGTAGTTGCCACACTTTTTTTGTCAGATCAGTTTACTTACACAAGGAACCAATCAGATGAATGCTTGATACTAACAGTCATCTTGAGTGTGTGAAAGTTGGTTATCTTCTATTTTAGGCAAGAATGGGGCCTGCTACGTCAAGGCGTGGAGGGGGAAGAAAATGATGATTGTACTCGCTTTCGCAAGGCAGATGAGTCATCTGCGTCTGCACAAGGTCGAGCCGGGATTCAGAGTGTTCTAGGGAAATGGCTGTGTCTCAGGGAGTTCACATTGGCGCGTGGATGCCTGGCGTAAAGTGATATCACAGACAAACAGACGTCTTACTCCACCCACTTCTCATCGTTTCCTTTTTTAACGGAATATTCAAATATTCTTTAGTTCGCTATCTATCGCTCATGGCGCTCAAATTGTTTTTGCTCCTATTTGACGTTTGCTCACTACCGCCATCTACTCTGTAGGTTTGGGACGTACAGCATATTTAGCGTTAGGCGATTATATTTTTGAGACGATGGTTTTAATGGCACTTTGTTCCAAGTGATACGTCTGTTTGTCTGTGGTGCTATATTGTGTGTTGATTACTCTGAAGATGATGCGGCACATATCGCTGGTTGCAAAGCTTGTAGGCGTTGTATGGATGATTGCTACTTTGTTGTGAAGTTGGTGGGAAAGCAAACGGCTTTTTCAACGCGTTTATGGTTGTTGCGATTTCTATGATACGATATACATGAGTTGAATATTGTCGGGTGTGCTGAATATGATTCACCGCGCGGCCTTTGTAATGTTCCAAACGCGCATTTGCACGAAATTCCACGCGGCAAATCATCTTGCAAAGGAACAGCCGCACTTGGGGAAACGCCGCAATGTTATCTCCCATAAGAATAGAGTAAAAGGAGAGCAAAAAACGCGGCTGTTCCTTTCCTCAGGGATTTGCCGCGTGTACTTTTGGGCAAATGCGCTAATAGCTAGAGAAGAGGAAGCAGGTAGACAAAAAGTTACAAAGGTGCGGGCCAAGATTGGACCTAGGACCTTCTTTAGGGGCATCTGGGGTAATATGCACCGTCGAGGCAAAACGCACCCCATTGATTTTTCAGGAATTATCGATTTTGGGGCTTTGAAACCTTGTCAGTCAAATAGAACGTCCCTTTAAATGAGCACCTGGAAAATTTTACGTATCTGCGTTACGTAATTAGTGAGAAAAAATAATAAAATCAAAAAGCAGGTTTCTGATGTAATTTTCCCGATCGTTTATCGAACGGTTTGATGGTGAAAACCGACCAAATCTCTTAAGCTGTTGTGTTTATTTAGCTGATTGAGGGCAATACTAAGCGTAGGAAGAATTACTTAAACAGTAATGTACGTGGATTATATATTTTAAACAATTTTTTTTTTACTCTTGATTGGGGCAATATGCACTCCATGTGTCGGGGCAAAACGCACCTATAGAAAACAAGCAGTAATAATATCTATGAGTACTGTGTCAGTAATCGCAAATGAAATTGAGCTATTAATCGTCTTAAAACCTTAGAAAACATGCATTTTCTTTTAGAAGGAAAATATTTATAAACTCGACAGTGCATCTTGCCCCAATGTTGTGGTGCATTTTACCCCGAGCATGGGTGCATACTGCCCCGCATAATCATACGAAGCCGTAATGTTGGTCTTTACAAAAAAAACGTTATTTTCAAAAGCTGAACTATATGAGGCTGAAATTTTGTTCGATATTGCTTAGAATGATAGTATTTGCAAAGAATGCATGCATTAAAACAATAAATTATTGCCCTTTTATATGCATTTGGACGCATCTTCCTTAACTGGTGCGTATTACCCCAGAATCCCCTATACGAATCAGAAAATGCATCTAATAGACAACCCGTTACCCACCTTTACAAAATAAACTCCATACATTCACAGACAAACAGACGTAACTCTTAGAGGAAATTCATCAGAAACTTTTGCCCGGTGTCATTTTCATGAGCACACTGCCACCTGTTGGTAGAACCGCGCGCAGCACTGTCGGCCATGATGGATTTCGATTTGACGTTTTGCTAACACGCACACTACTACACAAATTGCCTGTAATTTTCGTTTGCATCATTCAGCAACGTGTACACTGGAAAACGTCAAAGTGATCGAACACTAGCGCCTTTGGTGGAACGATCGCGCAAATCAAATGAAATTTGAATTGATCGTTAAATGCATGTTCCAAGCTGTTTTCAAGAGTGTTACGTCTGTTTGTCTGTGATACATTCATTTCAAATTTCTCCACAAATTCGAACCGAATTTCTCATTTGCATTCTTAGGTCACCGTCTCCGGATGTTAAAGAACCATTGTAACTTGCAGCTAATCGATTCTGATTCAGTAAAATTTAGGAGGCCATGGCCACTATTAACCACCAGATTTACTACTGACCGCCACATCACCAACCGGAGTTCCGAACTCTCCTGGGCTTTTTGCTCCACGAGTAACAAGTACCGACATAGGTAACTAATCCATTTCTCCACGTAACCACACCTTGGAAAGCAACCAGGGGAAAATGTAAATAAATCCTGATGCCTACCGCACAAAAATGCGGTTGACACGTAGGTACCTTTCCTCAGGAGCAGCAACAATGCTGTCGTCGACGTGGCAACATGGAAGTCCCATAAAAAACGACAATTAGATTGCGTCCGGACGGAAGTTGCCACTGGTTGGAAACCCCGATGTTCGCCTCTCCACCATACACGGTGGTGTCTACGCACATTCCCACTGAGGGCGGTTTGGCTGGACGGATGGGAAGGTGCATGAGCGGCCGGACTCCGCCGGATCTCATATACATAATTGTTCACATTAAAATGGAATAATGGAGGGAACAGGAAGGGAAGAACGCGAATGGGACTCGAAAGGGGATCGCTCGTGCCGATGTAACAGCCGGCGACGACAGCTTCTGCAGAAGGTTCTCTTTCATCTTCGGAGGGACATGGACGGTGGATTGCCTCAAAGGCTTGCACGAGCTCACTTTGTAGCGACTGCTGGCTCGGTTGGAGCGCCAAATCTGAGCCAAATCGTATCGACGCAATAAAAGAAAGAATTCAATTCTGTGAACATTTTCTGATCCGCGAAGTTACGCGTTTATCATTCGTAAGGAAAGGGTGTTCAGGAGACGTGTGCGTGTGTTCGTGGCTACCCAGGAGAAGCACGAGGAACCTCACGCCACTACCTACTATGGCAATGCCAATAGATGGCCTTGAATTACATATGATGGATATAACCAACCACCCTATCGATTGACCTCCTTCGGTGACCGATTGTACTCTCTGCTACTATACCTGCTTCTTATTTAGTTCCGACGATTCGAAAAACGCGTTAAGGAGCTTGCCAACAAGAATGGGAGATTTGATTCTGCCTAAAGTTGATTGACTAGTGCTGCATGCGCAGGGCCTGGTCCTCATACCTCTACATGCCACCAGGATGATGATGATGGAAGGAAACACTGTATGAACGTGAACGTGAGTAAGTGAAGGTCTGTTTTACGCAGCTGGGCAACGAACGCATTATCATTGGGGTATTTTTGCTACAGAACTGCAGATAACGGAAAATCACTGGCAGTTATCGGAACAGTAGTCGGACATCTGTAGCTGACTATGTTGAAATAGAGGCTTGCCAGCTGAGTTTGACTTATGTTTTCTTGCAGATATATATTTACATCATCGTTCCAGAACGTTGAACTCATCAGGTATAAATGCGGAGTCTTACTGTTATCTGTTTAGTTCATAACAGAGAAAGAACGACAGAATTACGAATTTTGCATGGTGTTTTAGCTTGACCATAATTGACCGCCGGTAGATAGTACTCCAGTATCGCCACCGCAAGACCAGCTACACTCACACAAAGAACCAATGAGATACACAGCTGCTTGGGACAAACACGCATCTTCAGTGCTTGAGAGTTGCTGATTTTCTATATTTAGGTCCGAATGGCGTCTGCTACGTCAAGTTACAGATCAATGTGGCGAAACAGAATGAATGGTTGATTGATTGATTTGTCTTTATTAGAGAGACTTTCAGCCCTTGGCTGGCTCGTCTCTACAGAATGAATGGGGCACGTTCGGTGTAGTACTAGATTTGTAGTAATGAGCTGAATTTTAGTATGGTGAGAAGGTCAATTCTCCGTTTCTGCAATGAAATGGTACAAAAAGCGTGGGTATTATGATTCCTTGCCTAATTTGATGCTGTTTGAGCAAAACTTTGGATAACTATGTTGTTTATGTTGCAAGAAATGGAGAAAACAACAACACTTTTGCCCAAAGTTTTGCTCAAACAGCATCAAATTAGGCAAGGAATCATAATACTCACGCTTTTTGTACCATTTCACTGCAGAAACGGAGAATTGACCTTCTCACCATACTAAAATTCAGCTCATTACTACAAATCTAGTACTTCACCGATCTGTCCTATTGATGATTGGAATCGCTTGCCCACGGCAGACCGTTACTGTACCTGCACAAGTTGCATGCGAATGTCGGAGTGATTGGGAAATGTTTTTGGCAGAGGGTTCACGTTTGGTGCGTGAATTCCAAGCGTAAGGTGATAGGGTAAGTGTACCAATTATGGCTATAGTACCAATTATTCGCCATAGTTGATTTTCACTCTTTAACGATGTAAATCAACAAGAAAAAAATTGTGAACAACAGATTACGTTCACAAAAGATGGTTGCGCTCATTTAATCTCGACGTTTTGCTCAAATTATGGTAGAAATAAATCATTTTCCTTAAAATTTCGGCTTCCTTGCACCCTATTTCGCCATAGTGTACCAGTTATGGCTAATCCCATAAGGAATGCATACGAACAGTGCGAAAAGGAACCGAAGTTAAAAAATGTATCCATAACTGGTACAGGGTTCCTATCATTGGCACACTAAAAGTAGTATTGGCTCTGTTTCTATATTTTTCCCGTAAAGTAAGGAAGCTAAGCTATCTTTTAACATATTGATGACATTCGTTGGTTTTCTCGTTGTTTTTGTACAAATAGTTTTCCTTAGGTAGTGTCATAATTGGTACAACCACCCTATATTGTGTATTGATTACTCTGAAGATGATGCGGCACAGTTCACTGGTCACATAATTTGTAGGCGTTACATGATAGATTGACACCGTGCTTTGGAAGTGGAAAGAAAGGGAAACGACTTCTTCAACCTGTTTCTGGTGCTAGCAATGACTAATCATATGCATAGGGTGCCTGTACCAGTTATCGCACTATCTAAGGAAAACTATTTCTACAAAAATAAGAAGAAGACCGACTAATGTTGTCGATATGCCAAATGATAGATTTGTTTTCATACTTTATAGTAAAAATATAAAAACGGAGCCAAATCCACTTTTAGTATTTATTACGACGTGTAACAATGACAGGAACCCTGTACCAGTTATGGACACATTTTGTAATTTCGGTTCTACTTCGCACTATTTACATGCATTCCTTATGGAATTAGCCATAACTGATACACTATGGCGAAATAGGGTGCAAGGAAGCCAACATTTTAAGGAACATGATTTATTTCTATCATGATTTGAGAAATTTGTGAAGTTTAAATGTGTGCAATCAACTTTTGAAAACGTGAGCTGTTGTATTTTTTCTTGTTGATTTGCTTCGTTAAGATTGAAGGATTCGTCATTGACAATATCGTCATCATTGAAACTCAAAAACAGTTTTCTCGTTAAAAACTTAAATGTTTGCATCAAAAATGTATTCACTGTACTTCATTCTCCATCCGCAACACAGTGAATACATTTTCACCGTGGAAATTTTAGATTTGAACGAGAAAACTGCTTTCGAATTTTCGATGATGACGACTATGTCAATAACGAATCATTCAACCTTAAAGGTTGAAAATCAACTATGGCGAATTTGAGGTACTATAGCCATAACTGATACACTGAGCCTATATGAGTTTGTATGTGTAGAGAAAAGGAAGAACATAAGGAAGAATTAGATAGAACAATACAAAGCAAAAATTAGAAGTCAGGGATTGAACCTGAGGCCTGTGCCATAAATCTAAGACCTCCGGTAATATATCCCCAACCTGGCAACAATTATTATCGGCTTTGGTTCAACCCGGATCTGCTTTACTCTTCTAATAAATTCTCACAAAATTTACTGGGATTTCGCTCATGACTACTACTCTTTGATCTACCTGCAGTGAGGCTTACAGCATACCATTTGCTTACAGCTTTTACCATTTGCGAAAGGGTAGAATAGATGATTTTTGCCGCAACAATATGCATATACGGAGATTATGTTATGGTAGAACATTATGGAGGTATAGCTGCAGCTGCAAATGTCCTGTACACCACTTTTTCTTCACTCGATTCCGCGTTTCATTTCTTTATACATATGATATATTTCAGTTGAAATTGCACAAAGCTCTTTGATTGGGTTGTGGCTCTGGCTGTTAGATAGAAATGATTTGTAACAGCTGTAACATAGACCTCCAGGTTATCCAAAACATCCAGAAGTTTTGAACTTTTTAGTATAGAAGTTTTAAACCTAGATTCATTCGCCTCTTCTGAGAGATATGTGGATAGATATATGGTTTAAGCTTGTAGCGGGTCGACGTAACGGATTGGAAACTTGGTACGTGGAACTGACGACCTCTCAACTTCATTGGGAGCACCCGCATACTCGCTGATCTACTGAACGACCGCGGGTTCGGCATCGTAGCACTGCAGGAGGTGTGTTGGATCCTGGTGCGAACGGTTAGAGGAAATTATACCATCTACCAGAGCTGCGACAACACACGCGAGCTGAGAACAGCTTTCATCGTGATGGGTGATACGCAGAAGCGCGTGATCGGTTGGTGACCGATCGACGAAATACTATGCAGGTTGAGGATCAAGGGCCGATTCTTCAACTTCAGCATAATACACGTGCACAGCCCACACTCCGGAAGCACTAATGATGACAAGGACGCATTCTACGCGTAGCTCGAACGCGAGTTCGATCGATGCTCATGCCACGACGTCAAGATCATCATAGGACATTTAAACGCTCAGGTAGGCCAGGAGGAGGAATCCTGACCGATGATTGGAAATTTCAGCGCCCACCAGCAGACGAACGAAAACGGCCTACGACTCATTGATTTCGCCGCCTCCAAAAATATGGCCTTACGTAGCACCCTTTTCGAACACAGCCTCCCTTATCGTTACACTTAGAGGTCACAACAGCAGACGGAATCGCAAATCGACCACGTTCTGATTGACGGACGGCACTTCTCCGACATTATCGACGTCCGGACCTATCTAGGCGCCATCATCGACTCCGACCACTACCTAGTGATGGTCGAACTGCGCCCAAAACTTTCCGTCATCAACAATGTACAGTACCGGCGACCGCCACGGTTAAACCTAGAGCGACTAAAACAACCGGTTGTCGCCTCAGCATACGCGCGGAATCTCGAGGCTGCGTTCCCAGACAAGGACGAGCTCGATGAGGCCCCTCTAGAGGGTTGCTGGAATACAGTGAAAGCAGCCATCAACGACGCACCCGAGAGCACCATCGAGTACGTGGAACGGAAACGACGGAACGAATGGAACGATTTTGGAGGAGAAGAACGCAGCGCGGGCGGTAATGCTGCAGCAAGAGACCCGACAGAACGTGGAACGTTACAAACAGAACCGGAAACAGCAGACCCGCCTCTTTCGGGAGAAAAAGCGCCGCCTGTGCCGTTCTCAAGAAACACGGAAGTTCTATCAGAAGCTCAACGCATCCCGCAACGGCTTCGTGCCGCGAGCCGAAATATGCAGGGATAAAGACGGAGGCCTCTTGACGGACGGACGTGAGGTGATCGAAAGGTGGCAGCACTCGACAATGGACCAGATCTTTACCGTACGGCAAATCCTCCAGAAATGCCGTGAATACCAGGTCCCAACGCATCACCTGTTCATCGACTTCAAAGCGGCATACGACAGTATCGACCGCGCAGAGCTATGGAGAATCATGGACGAAAACGGCTTTTCTGGGAAGCTGACTAGACTGATTAAAGCAACGATGGACGGTGTGCAAAACTGCGTAAAGGTTTCGGGTGAACTATCCAGTTCATTCGAATCTCGCCGGGGACTGCGACAAGGTGATGGACTCTCATGCCTACTCTTCAACATCGCTCTGGAGCGTGTGATGCGACGAGCCGGGCTCAACAGCCGGGGAACGATTTTCACAAAATCCGGTCAATTTGTGTGCTTTGCGGACGACATGGACATTATCGCTAAAACATTTAGAACGGTGGCAGAGCTGTACACCCGCCTGAAACGCGAAGCAGCAAAGGTCGGACTGGTGGTGAATGCGTCAAAAACAGTATATGCTGGTACGGTAGGCGGAACCCAACACGACCGGATCCGTCTAAGTAGTAATGTCACGATAGACGAGAATACCTTCGAGGTGGTGGAGGAATTCGTCTAGCTCGTATCCTTGCTGACGACTGACAACAATGTGAGTCGCTAAATTCAATGACACATTATCTGTGAAAATCGGGCCTATTACAGGCTCCAGAAGAAGCTGCGGTCTAACAAGATTCACCCCCGTTCCAAATGCACCATGTACAAAACGCTTATAAGACCAGTGGTGGTCCTCTACGGACACGAGACATTAGTCATGCTCCAGGTGGACCTGCAAGAACTCGGAGTTTTCGAACGACGCGTGCTAAGGACGATTCTACGGCGGTGCGAAAAAGAACAATGGGTGGCGGCAAAGGATAAAACTCGAACCCGCTGCTCTCTATAGCGAACCTAGCATCCACAAGGTGGCCAAAGCCGGATAGATACCTTGGACAGGGCATGTTTCATTCAAGAATGCCGGGCAACAACCCTGTCCCCTCAAAGCAAAGATAAACTATAAACGGCACATAAAAAGAACATTGATATTTTTTGTTGCTCTAAAATCAATTATTTATGGAAATTGATTTATTTATGTACTTTTTGATTTATGTATGGAACTTTTGTTATTTGGTGCTTATTTGACTGTCCTCAATGAAATGCAATTTGTGAGCTTACTTTTATATGGCACATTTACGCAGAAACGAGCCACGGCTGCCAGCTCATCCCTATATCCATCGAACGCCTTCTAGGCATAGCACGAATGTAACATTCAAGCTCCCTTCCGGTTTCGTTCACCTACATACATGCGTACTTTTCGTATGTAGTAATTTAGTCTTACCCAAATACAAGGAGGTGCTTTTAAAATGTTTACTTTCCTCGTGCACGTGGGATTATAGAAAGGCTGTAAGATCAAATCAAATAGACGGAACATCTGCAGGAAGGTCTCTGAATTGACCATGGTTGCAAATTAGTTTTCTTCATCCTCATGGCATTACGTCCCAACTGGAACAAAGCCTGCACATGAGCTTAGTGTTCTGTGAGCACTAATGCTGTACAGACGATTGTTTGACACACTGTAGTACTACAGTGTCATTCCGGAGGTAAAAGAAGCACCACATCACTGCTAAGTGATTTATCGACAGTTAGTACTTCACCAACCAACACACCCACATCACGCCACTCTCCAATCTTCAAAAGAAACAAAGCCACACCGGAAAAACGGGAAGGAAAAGGTTTTGATTGCAGCACAGCAATCTACGAAAGTGATGATGGCGCGCAGACACAGCTACATATAGTCCCGTCCGTACCGTGTTGTCCGTTCGAGACTCTAGACACGGGGATGAGTTCTAGTAACAATAACATTTGGTGGCGCATCAGACAAAACCCACGGCGTCATAACAAACAAAAGGCTTTGCCTGTCGCGGTACGACGTGTACGACCGTTGCGTTGTCATCGTAGAGTGGAGTGTCTCACGTGCAGGTAAATCCTCAACCGGTACCTAAGGAGATTGCCTGTCGCTGGAAGATGTTCGGTGATTCCTGGTACTATTTAGTACTGACTGTTTGAATCAAGTGGAGGTGTTTTACGCCTCCATCAGCATCGGTTGTTCGGTTTGTTCACGGGCGTACGCAAAACCAATGCCCGATAAGGGAATGGAGTCAACGATCTGGTTTCGTTCTTCGGTTGTTATTAGCTGTTATTAGTATAGAATATGTATGACTCAATTGATGAAATAGATGGTCTTCGTCCTCAGAAGAGTGTGTTTTAAAACATGAAAACATTGGAGCCATTGCACTACAGGGGATAGGCAAAAAGGCGTCAAAAATTCTCAAATTTTCACAAATTAAATTGATCATCTAGCATTCTACTTATGATCCAAATTTGGCCAAGATTGGGTTATTCTACATGAAGTTATGTATAGCACTTGCTGGGACCAAAAAAATTACAGCCAAAAACCATTTTAGCTGTCTGCACCCGACGCACAAAAATGCAAATTTTCAATTGAAAAGTGAAATCTGTACTGCTGTACGCCAGTGACACCTGGTGTGTATCAGTGGAGAACATTCAGCAGCTGCTGGTCTTGATCAATAGATGCCTGCGGTATATTATTCGTACATGACAGCCTCACTATTAGATCTCCAACGCGAAGCTCCATTGTTGATGTCATCAAAAGTCGGAAATGCGAGAGCAAACATTAGTCCTGTTCAACGACGTAGGTTGAACTTGCTCGAACTTGCTCCATCCCGCTCTTTCCCGTTCGTTGACAAATGTGTAAGAGTAGGATGCAGCAACTTCGAGCAAGTTCAACCTACGTCGTTAAACAGGACTATTGTTAGAGTGGAACCCTGCACTGCAGTACATCGCAACATGAAAGTCGACAGAAATATGACCTGGCTGTCATGGGAGCTCAGGGTTGAAAGTAGTAGTAGGTAGTGCTAATAGTAAGCTGGCTCTATCAAAGAGGGAACGCTTCACCAAGAAGAAAAGCAAAGAGCAGTGAACGTTTTCTGTCACTACTGTACAGTACAACATACACTGAAACCTCCATTTAGGTAAAATTTATTTAGGTCCCTCCATTTAGGTAATGTTACCTAAATGTAATTTGATTATGTTCAGAGCAGTTGGAGTACTTAAAATTACAGATGAAGTTAGTTTACGGAAAATAAGAAGAAAGATAATTAAGGGACGTTTACGGAGTGTTTAAGGATTAAAAGTTAGCAAATATTCGAGAACTACCTTGGGTTAAGGTCATCTGATCTACAAGCGTAATCAGCGATCTATTGGAGCATTATGAATGAAATTTATACTTACATAGCCTCATGTTGCTATGTGTTGTCAAGAAGCGAATTCGTTGTCAGTTTGAGGATCTCCAAGAACTTCCTTGCGTATAGGTCATCGAATCTATCAATGATTTTTTAAGGTTCTTCAGGGAGTTTGAGTATAGGTCATCCAATCTACTAGTTGTATCTAAGAGCATTAAGAATGAAGTTAATACTCACACAGCCCCAGCCATCTATGTTTTATCAAGTGGTGGGTTCTATGATTGTATAGCATGTCCGACAATTCTCTAGAGCATGGTTTCCCAAACTTTGGGTCGCGACCCCCCAGGGGGGTCGCCGGCCTTCATCCAGGGGGTCGCGAGGGACAGTGAAATATTTTACTGTAATAGACAACAAATGAGGGATTTTCTATAGTGGGTCGCGAAAACTACGACTGCTGGCAAAAGGGGGTCGCGCGACCTGAAAGTTTGGGAACCTATGCCCTAGAGTTAAGGCCATCTGATCTACAAGCGTAATTAGTGAACTATTGCAGCATTATCAAGTGGTGAGTTCGTTGCCAGTTTGAGGATCTTCATGAACTTC
Organism: Aedes albopictus; assembly: GCF_035046485.1. Taxonomy (NCBI): domain Eukaryota; kingdom Metazoa; phylum Arthropoda; class Insecta; order Diptera; family Culicidae; genus Aedes; species Aedes albopictus. Next base: position 103,994,664 of record NC_085136.1, read on the forward strand.
CTTGCGTATACGTCATCGCATCTTCTACTAACGTATTTGGTTGTCTCTAAGAGATTTACGACTAAGGTTCATACTCACACAACCTGAGGTAACTATGATCTATCAAGTTTTGAGTTCGAAGAATCATTGAGGGTTTCCAAGAACTCTCTTGAGTATAGGTCATCCAATCTACGAGGGGTACTAGTTGTATCTAAGTACATTTAGAATGATAAACCTCATTCTCATTCTCACACAGCCCCAGGCATCTATGTTCTATCAAGTGATGGGTCTATGATTGTATGGGAGTATCCGAGAACTCCCTGGAGTTAAGGCCATCTGATCTACAAACGTAATCAGTGATCCATTGGGACATTATGAATGAAAGTTATGCTTGCATAGCCTCATGCAACTATGTGCTGTCAAGTGGTGAGTTCGTTGTCAGTTTGAGGATTTCAAAGAACTTCCTTGAGTATAGATCATCGGATCTATTAACGTATTCGGATGTCTCTAAGAGATTTAAGACTAAGGTTCACACAACTCACACAACATCAGGTAACTATGATCTAACAAGTTTTGAGTTCGAAGAATCTTTAAGGGTCTCCAAGAACTCCATTGAGTATAGGTCGTCGAATCTACGAGGGCTACTAGTTGTATCTAAGTGCATTTAGAATGAGATTTATACTCACACAGCCCTAGGCATCTATGTTCTATCAAGTGGTGGTTTCTATGATTGTATAGGAGTGTCCGAGAACTCCCTGGAGTTAAGACCATCTGATCTACAACCTTAATCAGTGATCTATTGGAGCCTTATGAATGAAATTTATGCTTACACGGCCCAATGTTGTTATGTGTTGTAAAGTGGTGAATTCGTTGTCAATTTGAGGATCTCGAAGAATTTTATTGAGTATATATCATCGGGTCTACCAACGCTTCATGACTAAGGGTCATCTGAGACCTCCTGAAACCTCCTGGGACGCCCTGAAACGGATTGAAACCCCTTGAAACGTCTTGAAACGCTTTGAAACGCTCTGAAACGCCTCTTAAACCCCTACAAAATCTCCATAAAGTTCACCTGAGAGCCTTTGAAGCCCCTTTGACCCCTGTGAAACCTCCTGTAACGCCCTGAAACGCATTGAAACGCCTTGAAACGCTCTGAAACGCCACTGAAATCCCTATAAACATCCATAAATTTACCTGAGATCCTGCGAGGCTCCATAAAACGCCTTATAAACTCCCTGAAACGCATTGAAACGCCTTTACACGCTTTGAAAAGCCTTTGAAACCCTCATGAAACCTCCGTGAAATTCATCTGCGAGCCTCTTAAGCCCCCTCTAATTCCCCGGGAACCTCCTGAAATGCCCTGAAACGCAATGAAAACATTGAAACGCCTCTGAAACCCTCGTGAAATCTCCGTGGAATTCAACTGCGAGTCTCTTAAGCTCTCTCAAGCTTATCGGAAACCTCATGAAATGCCCTGAAACGCATTAAAACGCCCTGAGACGCCTTGAAACGCTTTGAAACGCCTCTAAAACCATTATGAAATCTCCGTGAAATCTACTTCCTTGCCACAAAAGCCCCTTCAAATTCATCCGAAACCTTCTAAAATGCCCTGAAACGCATTTATACGCCTTGAAACACTTTGATAAGCATCTGAAACCCTTAACTATCCCCCCTTACCTTCATGAACGCCTTGAAACGCTTTGAAACGCCTCTAAAACCCCTATGAAATGCCTCTGGAATCCCCATGAAACCTCCGTGAAACTCATCTGAGTTTCTGAAACCTCATTAAATCTCTCTGAAACCTCCTGAAACGCCTCTGAAACACAAATGAAATCCATGTGAAACGCACCTAAGAGCCTCTGAAGTTCACTAAAATACTTCTAAAACCTCCTGAAACGCCCTGAAACGCCTTGAAACGCTTTGCAACGCCTCTGACACTCTAGTGAAGTTCATCTGAGAACATATGAAGCCCCCTAAAAGCCCTTTGAAACCTCCTGAAACGCCCTGAAACGCTTGGAAACGCCTCTGACACCCAGAAAAACTTCCTTGAAATCCCTTATTTAGGCAGTTCCGACTCGTTACCTAAATGGAGGTTCGGGTGAACAAGCGACTGACGCTAGTTTCTTCGTACGAAGTGTTGCTGATATCTTAATGCGCTTTAGGTATTACTTATTGCGTTCAACTTCTCAGCTCTCTATCTACCATTCAACCTAGTATGTAGCGTACCTCCTGTAAGTGTGTACAACTAATGTAGCAACATTCCGGAGGCACTACAAACGAGCGGTTGTAGTCCATCCACGGCGGGCGATATACCGTCCGTCACCATCTGCAACAGTATTATCAGCCAGCAGTAGTTATAGTCAACATTTTTTTGGTTTATAATTAAATTACTGGGATCATGCAAGCGGTCGGTGGCTGGGCTGGCGGTTGGTCCTTTTGCGGAAAGGTGCCAACACAACGCATGCCACTAACATAACATTACCTCTCTAGGCAAGAACGAAAATAAAGCTCGCGAGCGAGCGAGCGTCCTCGTGGCGTGCATTCATTGTCACCGCATCGTCGACCGACTGATGCGGCTCAACGTCCACTCGTCCGTCCCATCACAAACCAAACAAGTCAACAAACGTATCTATCTTCTCAATCCCAAGTCGTCACCGCGTGCTGTTGTTGCTGCTGCTGCTGCTGACCCGAACACAAATCCACATCGGGCTCGGTTTGTTTGGCAGTAACCAGAAATGCGATAATAACAACAATATATATATTTTTGAGGAACAGACGTCATGCGAAACCGATCGCGTCGAGAGGGACCATGGGGCGAGGTACAGCGATAAGGGAAAAGTACTCAATTTCGTCCATCATGATTTGGAGCATTTATATTAAATATATTTTTCTTCCAACGACTTTGATCTTTAATCTTTATGTATATCAAAACTGAAAAATGTCATGAAATTTTTTTCCATGACATTTCACGAAATTTTCCAACCCTGCTTACGGCAGACCGTTGAATTCTTTGCATCTGCTCGACCTGCATAATCGATAACTATAAGACGTGCTTAACCACCCATTCGGTGTACAATCCGAACAATATGCGATATTGTTGAAACGTCTACATTACGGTCCGTGTATGGTATTGCTTGATTAGGGAAGTTCGTGCTGGGATGCCTGCGTGTTTTTTGGAAGTGGCTGTGAGGCCGTGAAAAGTTGACCGGTTGGTTGTTGATTATTCTTAAGGACAAACGTCTTGAAATCCCGCTTCAACAGTGCATCAGAACTTCAGACGCACAAATTTCGAGAAGCAAACTTCAAACAACAGTGCATTTTATTGTTCTGTTCTTGCTCACTTGTAATAAGCTTAAATTAAGAAGATCAGGTGCGCTGGTTTCGTTTACGATGAGATTTGTGCCCTCGAAATCGTGAGTAGGCCACTGTGGCGGCCATTTTGGGATTCTAATAAGTCTGTCCTTAAGTTGACGTATCACAGTTCTCCGGTTGCATAACTTGCAGGCGTGATATGACAGATTAACAATGTCAGTGATGTAGAGTGCAAAATAAAAACTTGCAATCGTATTTCATTAGTTCAAGGTTTACCTCTAACGTCAAACTTTAACTACTTGCCACTTAAAAATTGTAATTATAAAACAGACAGTACACCGTCTTCAACTAGAGGTTCTACAGACTTGACGAACACCAACATTCTGCAATGGACAACACACACACAACAACCCAGTAGCCAGTGTAGAATGTTTTGCACGACGAAAAGTTTTTCTCGACTGGAGCGGGAATCAAACCCACAGACCGAGGTTTTAGGACATTGTGTCGAAAGACATTTGGTTGAATAAAGTTTGGTCGAATGGCATTTAGTCGAAAGTGAATTTGATCGAAAGGACATGCTGATTTTTCTCATCATGGATGTCTCCTTCTTCTAGTAGGGGATGTGTGCCATCAGTATTCTCACGCTCCCATATTCATCCTATACGAAAACAAGCGATTACGGCACCGATTGATTCCGTTCTTTTTGTTTTCATGGGTGCGCACTTCTAACAAAAATTACAAAAATAAGAAACAAAACAAACAGCGTTTCAATCCTTTGTTTTTCGTAGGATGAAAATGGGAACCATATGCTTCATAATGGAAGCAATACCCTATGTTCTTTCAAGTTTTATAATTTGAAAATGGTCACGGCACGGCCACGAAGCCCACTACATAGGGAGATTAGGGGCATAATGGACAACCGGGGCGAAATGGACACCCCTGTTTTTGCCGAAACCGTTGACTTTTATGTAAAACTTTCAATGCATAAGAGTAAAGGAACAAGTCATGGCTCTATTTTTCAAAAGTACCGTATATATTGCTCCAAAATAACCAAAATATCATTGAAATTGAAATATGTTTTTCATATGATGAAATTCTTATAATTTCGAAGCAGCATCAAATAAGGTAATACGAGTGTTGGAGTGTGTCCACCATAAAAACAAGTGAATTGATACCTTATCTACATGTATACGAAGATTTAGCAATGGATGAAGTATTTTATTTTTGATCAGAATTTACTTAAAATAACAATTTTAATGTAGTAGTCGATTCGGGGCGAAATGAACACTGGCAATTATGAATGGATGTACGTGCATTGCATACTGTTAGGCGTTTTAGAGAGTTTGGAAAAAATCAATCCGATTATTTTAGCCTAAAGTTTATTTAATTAACTTTGATGTTATGTAAACTCGTCTAAGATGGAGTATTATATCCGTGGTATTGTTCTTCGTAGGCAAATTACTTAACTGGTCGATGTAACCAAAGAATTAGCATAAAACATGCAGAGGTGTCCATTATGCCCCGATGGGTGTCCATTTCGCCCCGTACCTTTCCTGCCAGCCCTGAAAAACACACGATTTACAATTCAATATTTCTTCACAATAAAGACATTTTACATCCTGTAAATGATTGAAAGACGTAGGAAACATGTTAAAGTTGTAAGTCAACTGATAATATGTTCAGTTTTACTCTGTTATACAGGCCTAACGTACTCATTTGCTTAGGGTGTCCATTATGCCCCTAATACCCCTAATTGATTGGATTAACCAAAAACTGATACCATACACCCAGGTACGAATCAAAACGTGGAACGCTTACCCTAATAAATGCGTGGAGCTCATGGGAACACATTTTATTTTAGAGAGCCGCACGATTGTACTCAAATCGACGTCATACTCTGCTTGATTCCTACTTTGCTGCTATACCTACATATGACTGGAACGTGATAAGCAATCTCCAATGCATTGGACTTGCTTGCTTCAAGTCGATGAATGACCGTTTAGTTGTAGCAGTTTTGAGTAGTATAGCTGCTCGGTTTAGCATTAGCACTCATTCCCGCCCCTTACCAGAGCACATAAATTTGGGGCTATTAGACTATCCTGACTATTAGACAAAATTGAAGTTTGCCAACGGTCAAAAAGTATTCTGATCATGTCGTTGGACACTTGAGAAAAAAGCAAACATCTCTACGTTCTCTCAGTCCTATGAATTTGGTTGTTGTTGTTGTTAGTAGAAAGTAAAAGTCCAAAGAATACGTTTGGTCATAGCATGGTCAAGCGTACGAAATAATATTTAGTTGTTTAGTAGACGAATTTGGAACCAATATGCGGATTTCACGGGAACGCCATGTGGGATTCCTCTAGGAATTCCTCCTTGTATTTCTCTGGATATTCCTACTACCTATGATATCTTTCGGGTTTCCTCTACAGATTTCAATTGGGATTCTTTTAGCTGGAATTCCGAAGACCGAAAGGAGTTCCTGGAGAAACTCCATGAGAAAAATCAGGAGGAATCCCTGGATAAAATGTTTAACGAAATCCTTGAATGAGTCCTTGGAGAAGGCAGAAATTCCTAGCGAAGTACCTAGAAAAATTTGGGAAGGTATCACAGTAGGAATTACTAGAAAAATCCTAGGAGGAATTACTGCAAGAATCTCTACAAAAAATTCTAGAGAAATTCCATCAGAAACTCCTGAAGCAATCCTAAAAGAGCAATCATCAAAGAAATATCTGGAAATATCTAGCGAAATTCCTGGTGGAGTATTCCTGGAGGTATTACAATAAAAAATTCTGGATAATTCCTAGGAGGAATTGCTGGCAGCAGAACATGCTTGAGAAATCGCAGCTGGAGTTCCTGAAAGAACCCTATGAGAAATTTCTGGAGAAATCCCTGAATAAAATCTCTGAAGGAACTCTGGGGAATCACCCGAGGAACTTCTGGAAGAATTATTCCTTGAATAATCCCAGCAAGAATTCCAGAGGAAATCTCAGTAGAAATATCTAGAGAAATCCCTAGAAGAATTCCGGAAGAGATATCAAGTAGAAATTTCTAGATAAATCCTAGGAGGAATTGTAGAAGGAACCTCTGCAGGAATACCATCCTGTGTGAAATCTCATCAGGAATGTCTGAAGTTCCTGAAATAAGTTTTCATGAAGAAATCCATCAGGGAACCTAGAGAAATCCCTAGTAGGATTAAAGGAGTTCGAGTTTCGGATATCGCAAAAAAACAGCTCAGGGCGATGAATTATGAAAAATCACGAAATTTAAGGTGTGGTTTGGATCAAAAATGACCCTAATGCCAAAGGGAGGTTAAGTGAGGTAACGGGTTCGATTCCCGATCGGTCAAGGAACTTTTCATTTCCTTGACTGCCTTTTAAGTACCTATTAGATTGTTTGTCAATTGAGCAAATATTTGTCATTTTTTATCAAATATATTTGACGAATAATGTAATGACCAAATAAGTTTGGCCAAATAAGTAAGGGGAAATATTTAGCCGTTATTTGCCATACACAGACAAATAATCGCCTACTGGTTGTTAGCCAAACATTTTTGCCCATGACATTTGGACAGTTGGAGCTGGAGCGAAGGTATTTTTTGTTTTCAAAGTTAATAAAAACTACAATCACAAGCCGACTTTTACAGCCATCTGCATCCTGTGAACCATCATGGATTAAAGTTTTGTTGGCTTGAACTGTGATTATCTTGGCTGATGAATGTTTGGCGCTGAAGACGTTCGGCATTTCTGAATCCTCCATCGACGCGGATCAATCCGTACTCGTCGACATTGGCCTTCAACCGTCGAAGTGGAAAATTTACACATACCAAACGGTCAATGATTCGAACAGAGGAATGGGACACGGATGGATTGAGCGAGGACGTAACAACACGTCCCATAATGCCACTCTATGAATTATTATCCCAAGTACATAGGGATTCCCTTACAATTTGGGACAATTATGCAAAGAAACTGACTTCGTCGACGGCGGAAACAAACCGTTGGATTTTGGCTTCTCAGAGGAGATCAGTGGCCGTGCCGTAACTTGCCAGTCTTGTTGAAATTTCGGTAGGTTGATGCCATTATATTAATTTATCTTATGATCAGTTTGGTTTTCGTTACAGTGGGCCCTACTCATTAGCGAAACTATGGATTTTTGCCAGGAAGTGCACTACAAATAAAAATTCATTTGTTTATCCATTTATTATTTATCGTCCCACATTTCACAACAACCCACTCAAATTCCCCGCTTTCCCGTTAGTCTCGCCCATGGTCCCACTCTACGGGTCAAAGACATCCTTATTTATATACACTCCATGTCTTATTTCTTATCGTATCCACTTTCGAATGTACTGGTCGTACGCACCCGCATCCCATTTCAACAGTTCAGTTCCTGAAGTCTGGGATTTCTCCAGGAGTTTCTTCTGAAATTAACCTTGATTTCCTTTCTTAAATTTTCTTCTGGAGTTTCTACGGGGCTTGATTCAGGAGTTCCACCAAGAATACGTATTGCGGAATTCTTTCGAATTTTTTTTTCTCAGAACAATGTTTTTAAATTCCTCCAGGAGTTTTTTCTGGGGCTCCTCCAAAAGTTTCCCCGGGGGTTTCTCCAGAAGTCTGTATGATATAATTCTTCCAAAAGTTTCATCTATAAATCCTCAGAGTTCATTGTGGGAATGCTTCTGGAAGGAATTTTCTGAGGACTTAACTATTGTAGGTTTCCCTAAAAAACAGAGCAATTCTTCGAGAAGTGTTCAGAAGAAATCCATTTAAGAATATGAAAGAGCCCACGAAAGGGATTTTTATTGGAAACCCGGAAGGAAGTCCTTAAAGAATTGCTTGAAGGAATTGACAAAATTGCTGAGGCAGTCCTCAAAAGGAACACTCTAGTGAAATTTCTTTAATAGCTGAAAAAAAACAATTGGCTCGATTGTCCGAGTGTTGCGGAATACGACACCAACAGCTCAGCGATATTAGTTAGCTCTGGATGCTCTGATGTCCGTTTGAGGTTGACACAGTTGGAAGAATCTAGAGCACTTGATGATCGTCTCCTACTCCAGCTTGCTGAATGAGAGCAAGCTTTGTCGAGAAGCATCAGCTGGTGGATGAAATATGGATTAACCAATCGGTAGATACTCCTGCAAAGGTACCACACCCAAGGGCGTCAATATCCACTACTATTGCAATTAATCATTTTGAGCAGTCGTGTCACTTGATAACGTCGTCATCCAAGAACATCAGAAACAGCATCCACTGGTATCAACATGAATGGCAACTTCCACCAAAAGTATCGTCGGGTCCGAAGCAGTCAGTGCTATCAAGTTTAAATCCTATAGAAAGTTACGTTTCTGCTCATGTCTAATGGCCAACAGAACTGCTACCACAGAACCTGCCTTTCCAGCAACCGTGTAGCAGGAATCTAGGCATAGGAAGGACCGGTAATTGAATTAATCAGAATCAGACAAATGAGTCCGATTTGTACTCACTTTAATTCAATACAGCACCTGTCAAAACGTTTGACCAAATAAGTTTGTGGCAAATATTTGATCACAGGGTGCTTTGACAAACATCTTTGGCAAAATATTTGATCAAATTTAACGAAGCAAATATTTGCCATCATAGCAAACAGTCTAATGGCATAGAGTTTTTTTGTGCCTACAACACGAATTACAGATGCAAAACGGTCATTGGAAGAGGAAGCTCTTAGTTAAAAACTATGAAAGTGCTCATAGAACATGAAGAAGCAGGCTTCGTCTCAGTGTGGACGTTACGCCAAGAAGAAGTAGAAGGAGAAGCTGATAATGTTTTGTTTACTTTCGAAAATAAAACTTGGAATTGCTAGAATCGGTTCCCGGTAAATATATTGGCTTCAAAATGGCCACAAGTATTTTAGACAACGCAAAACAAGCACAGAATTGTAAATTTTGAAACCCGTTATGTTTCCATCGATTCCAAAAAGGTCATATGTATTTGCCATTCAAAATATGAAGATCACCAATAGATTCCGCCATTTTTTTGGGATACTTACAAGCATAGGGTCACGGTTAATTAGTAATCATGTGCTGTCAAATTCATCCTATTCGGAAAAAGCGATTACCGCACCAATTAATTTCGTTCGTTTTGTTATCATGCATGCTCACTTCTAACAAATACAAATTGAAAATTGATTGACCGCCCACAGTTGTAACTCCAGTAACGCCCAATCAGCTACACTTACATAAGGGACCAATGAGATACATACATAGTTGCTTAGGACCAACCGTGATATTCAATGTGTGGGTATTGATGATCTTCTATTTTTAGGCGACAATGGCGCCTGCTACGTCAGGTCCATGTGGGGATTGCGAGGGGAATAATAATTGCAATCGCTTGTTGCCTACAGGCCGTTGAGTGTTCTGCGCCTGCACTAGGTCATGCGGATATCGAAGTGTTGTTGGAAAATGTTTGTTTTTGGCACCGAGGTTCACGCATTGATGCGTGGATGCCAGACGTAAAGTGATGGATTAACATTGCACTTGGTTGCATAACTTTTAGGCGTTATATGATCAGGGTGGCCACTCAACTCGGTAAAATAAATTCCCGGTTATTTCCCGGTTTTTCCCGGTACCTAAAAATTTTTTCCCGGTTTTCTAGTAATTGATTTATATGGTTAAATCGGAACACTGATATTGCTATTTTCTATTTTCTTACCTTACTGGAAGCGCACCATTGTCAAAGGTCTAACAATGTCAAAAATATCATTCATCATAAACAGCCCAAGTGAAGTAGGCTTTTGGCTCAATTGATCGCGTTCTAGGAGGTTGACAATTTATGGCGGCTTTAATAAATTTTACATTTATATATTTTTTGAATTCCCCAACAATATAACACCATAACTGTTCAATTTTATGCTTTAAGCTTGAACTGTTTAATGCTCAAAATGACATAAAAATACTTGAATGCGATTTTTGTTATGTGCAAGTTATCAACATTCAAAATTCAGAAAACGTTAGTAAAATCTCGAACAAAGCGAAAACTAAATCATGCCTAACAATTAGAAGCGAATGAGCCCTGCTATTAGAGCATCTTTGGTGGAAAAACAAAATCCAATATAGGCCACATTTAGTAAAAAGTCCATATTTTCTCTAGTCCTAAAAACTTAAAATATTTCTCAAGAAAGTATTTTCGGAATTTTATACATATTAGATATGCTCTATTCAAAGTTAGGGTAAAGATTTTTAATAGAAATGCCAAATGAAATTTTTGAAAAAAAAAAACTCAAATCAATTTCTCGAGAATCTACTGGAGCAATCCCTGGGAGATTATTCGAAAAATCTCTTGAAGAAACTTGTAAATGTAATCTGGAATGTAAAAACTATTTGTGGAATCTCTGGAATAATTATTAAAGGATTCCTTGCTAATGTTCACTGTTGAGATGCTTGACAGTATACTAATGAAAGAGGGACTCCTGAAGAAATCCATGGGAGGATTCAAATAGGTAAAATATAGTTGGAATTCTCAAATAAATTACTCCAAAAGTATTTGACAAAAAGCATGTAAAATCTTTAAGAACGTCTTTAGAAATTATTTATAATTTTATCAATAATTTTCTTGAAAAAAATTAAATTATTGGTAAAACTGCTTGATATGGTTGAATTGTTTTGGAAAAGTTACTTGTAAGACGTTTCAAGAAATCCCTGGGAAAATATCTTGTTAAATCTCTTAATGAATGTTTGGAGAAATCTCTAGGAGAATCTGCGAAGAAACTCTTGGTTTATCATCAAGAGAAATGTTAGCCAACCTGGAAGAATCGATTGTATACTATCTAAAGAACATGTCCAACATGAAATACTGGAAAAAATGTTATGAAATTCTTGAAGACGATCGATTTAACAGAATTTCTAAAATCATACACATTTGTAATTGTAAAGGAACACTGCGGTAAAATAAAGTATTTTTATTAATATGGCAATATTTTTATCTGTAATGAAACAATACACTGACTGTCCTACCCAAGACAAATTATTTAACGTTTTCCATTTATACCTTAGCTTTTACAAAAACAATTGTAATTCTCTACAACAGTTCTATTAAAAAAAGTCCAAGATTTAAATCAAAATTTAAGAAAAATCTAAAATAAATCTTATGATTAAGTTTTGAACTCTAAATCTAGTATCTGCGATATAGTATCTTTAGATTACAAAAATATAGATCATGTTCTAGAAAAAAATATGATTCTCATGTAGATGCAATAGAAATTATTATCCTGGACCTTCAATTTTAAGGGTGGTTTATGTTCTAAGCAAATTCCCGGTTTTTTCCCGGTTTTTCCCGGTTGTTTGCGATTCCCGGGTAATTCCCGGTTTTCCCGGAATTCCCGGTTGAGTGGCCACCCTGTATGAAAAATTAGTGCTGTGAAAGTTGGAAGACAGAGAAACTTTTTTTTTTCAATCCGTTTCTGGTACTAGTAATCGCTATGAACATACGAATATACATGAGATGTATACCCGGCAGAACAGGGAGCGATATAGGGAAGCAAGAGTAGCCGAAAAAGGAATCCACCGCAAAAAGAAAAAAAGAGCACGAGGAAAATGTGATTGCTCACTGCTCAGGCGCAAGAGAGTATGGAACAGAATGATATGCGGAGATTTTACGAAACTGTCAATGGTGTGCGGAGAAAAACAACGCCTTCTCCCGTCATGTGCAACGACCGTAATGGAAACTTACTGACAGTCAAGACTATGGTGGCTGCCAGGTGGAGAGAGCACTTCGAGGTATTGTGGAACGGTGGGAGTGGAAGAGCGACGGACAGAATTCGAATCGACGACGACGAACAAGCTGTGAAACCTCCAACGCTAGACAGGATCAAGAAAGCCATTAGGGGACTGAAGAACAACAAGGCTGCTGGGAAGGACGAACTCCCGGCCGAGCTTCTCAAGCACAGTAGTGAGCAGCTGTATCAACTCTTACACCGTATTATATTGAAGATATGGGAGGAGGAATAACTGCCTGCTAGTTGGTTGGATGGTCTCATTTGCCCTCTTTTCAATCGACTGGAGTGCGCGAATTACAGAGGAGTAACACTCCTCAATTCAGCGTACACAATTTTGTCCGGAGTTCTGTTCCACAGGCTGAGGCCGATTGAGGAGTCCTTCGTCGGCGAATATCAGGCAGGATTTCGTGAGGGCCGATCAACGACGGATCAGATGTTCACCCTGCGCAAGATTCTCGATAAATTTCGGGAGTACAACTTGCAGACCCATCATCTGTTTATTGATTTCAAGGCGGCGTACGATTCAGTGAAGAAAAACGAGTTATGGCAGATTATGATCGAACATGGATTTCCGGCGAAGCTGATTAGACTGATTCGTGCGACGCTTGACGGATCGAAATCAAGTGTACGGGTTGCGGATAAAATTTCGTCATCGTTCGTAACCTTTGACGGACTGAAGCAGGGCTCCTGGGCTTCGTACCTTTTAAGAGGGAGACTCCGAGGATTGGACTTACGATTAACACCACAAAGACCAAGTACATGATTACTGATGGTCAACGTCGATCCGTCCGTGGTAGTGGTGCTAGGTGGGGAAAAGTTTGAAGTTGTGGATGAATTTGTTTATCTTGGTTCTCTATTGACGTGCGATAATGATGTTACCCGCGAGGTGAGAAGACGGATTACGGCTGCGAATCGGGCCTTTTTCGGTCTGCCAAACCAGCTAAAGTCCCGCAGGCTGCAAACGAAGACAAAACTCGCGTTGTACAAGTCGCTGATTCTTCCGTTCGGTTTATACGGTCATGAAACGTGAACGTTGAAAGAAGTTGATCGGAGAGCTTTTGGGGTCTTCGATCGTAAAGTGCTGCGAACAATACTCGGCGTTAAACTGGAGGACGGCATCTGGCGGCGTCGCATGAACTACGAATTGTACCAGGTATATAAAGAGATGGATATAGTGAAGCGAACACAACACGGCAGGCTGCGGTGGGCTGGACATGTAGCTCGTATGCCGGAGGAACGACAAGCTGAAATTACATTCAGCGGAGAACCAGGAAGGGGTCGTCGGCTTCGTGGAAGGCCGCGCACACGTTGAGGAGGGCCTCTAAACGTTCAGGGCGACTGGAAGCGATTGGCCTAGGACCGAGGCAAGTGGAGCCGGAGTAGATAGAAATGTACAAATAAGAAGAAAAGGGATGAGCCAGGGATTGAACTCAAGATCTTCTGCATTTGAATCAGAAGTGATAATCAACCTCGTCTTGCCTTTCAATTCAATAACTCAAGAAGAACAATTGTAGGGTGTGTGTGCCATCAGTAATTTCACGCTCCCATATTCATCTTATGTGAAAACAAGCGATTACGACACCGATTGATTCTGTTCTTTTTGTTTTCATGGGTGCTCACTTCTAACAAAAAATACAAAAATAAGAAACAAAACAAACAGCGCTTCAATCCTTTGTTTTTCGTAGGATGAAAATGGGAGCCACATGCTTAATAAGGGAACCAATACCCTACATTGTAAGAATGGTATTGCAACCGAACTCATCAAGTTGGGCCCAAACATGTTGGCTCCTTGTTTGAAGCGGCTGTTGGTCAAGTTTTAGTGGGTATCCAGAAAATCGTCAAAGTTGGAAGGATATAGAGCTCAGGATTACCAATTTCAAGAATGTCGGATAGCAATCCTGAAAAGATTGTATTCACAGCAGATCCAAATGGAATTTTTCAAGCTATAATCTATGAACTCAAACTTCAGAACGTCGTATTAGCTTAGCGTCTTGCAAACATTTGTAAGTTTGAAATAGGACCGTCCTGCTCGTTAGTAAATATTGCCCTACCAGTCACACTGTATAATACCGATACCGCAGATCAGCAGCACTCCACTAGCCTCCAGTCAGTGCAGTGGATGAGCAAGATGCCTCCCATAGCTGGAGTGAAAGATACGTAAAAGATGATAATGATAATCGTTGCTTTGTGTGAAATTGATTGTAATGTATACTAATGTGCTACAATCGCGTGCTCCGCTTCTCCGGGCCATCCCACAGCCACAGAGCTAGAGACAACAAATGCGTTTCACTTTCCATACCGTACGGCGGCAACGGCAAACTATACAAAACATAGCGCAGCGTGTACCTCAAGCAGTAGTGGATTGTTTCGTTGCACTCGCTGCTGTCTACTAATGGGCGACTAACGATTTCATTTGAATATGACAAACCATCAGCAGCGTGACGACGACAACCGAGCAAGACGATCATGTTTTGAAGCGGAGGCGCCAGCTCGTCACAACAGCAGCGGCAAAACGCGGCTGGGGAAACCGGTCGGTCTCCGTCCGCCGATCACCGAAGTCGTCTAGGTCGACCGGCCTTCTTCTAATAAAAACACCCGAGGTCAACTGGAGCGTGCTACGCTCGAGCAACAGTGTGCTCTCTCTCGCTCGGTGTGTATCGGTTCCCGATGTCAATTATTCACAGGTCCGGGTGAACGTATATGTTTGCCTGTATTTGTCGATAAAAATATGTAAACAAACCGATCAGCTGATCGCGACGTCACGTTTGCCAGAAATTTTGTTCGGAGCTTCTGGAACGTGACGTCACCTTCGGCAACTTCGTGCGATTTCGGCTTGCCGAAGTTGACATGACACGACTACTACTTCAAAATTATCATATCACAAACACCACTTTGCCCGATGGGCCTAACCTGGTGAAATTCAGAACATTGATCGGTTCCGTAGCCGTGTCCGTGTGTATATCGACGAAACGTCAACATTTCACTGTTCTGCAACAACGCAACGGTGACTGTTCTAAAGTGCGAACGCAAAATCTTGTTCTTGGTATAAGGCGTAGTTAAACCAAGCGGAGCAATTCTCCTGCTTTGCCCTAATTGTGTCTACGGATGCTACTGCATTACTGGAAAAGGGGGGGGCGTGGGATTGGCGACAGGTGAAACGAATCCTTCCATTTTCCTAAGCATAATATGCTATCAGAATAACGCTCTACAGAAGCGGGTTGAGTTTCACGTCCAGTGGTTTTCAATTGCTTGCGACATGTTCTCGGTAACGCTCAAGATGTCTCACAATTTGAATCTACTTAGGATTTTGTTATCAACAGTCAAGTTCCAATAAAATAAACATTCATTTTCACGAAAAAAAAAATATAATAATATGCTGTGGGGTGGAGGGTTCGATTCCCGCTCCGGACGATGAAATTTTTCGTGAGAATACAGGGTGCGTGCGGTAATTTTGCACTAACCTGCAAACAGGAATATTTCATCAAAGGGTTGCAATAAAAATATAAATCCCACATCATCAAATGCACCATATTTATAGTGAACTGTGAAAAATATAAAACCATTAATAATCAAAAACGTGGTGGTATGAGAAAATATTTTCGGATCCTATGTTTTACACTAGCACGCCCAAAAACATTTCGGGTTCTACTATTTGTTGCGTAAATAAGACGAAATCAGTAAAATGTAATGTGTAAAAGCTTGATAATGATACACGAGACGTAATGATACAGATATGCTTCAAAAATTATAATTTAAATAATTTTGACGTGGTGCGTTTAACACATTATCGAATGGCATCAATAAAAACTGGTTGTTTTTTTCGATACACTAAGTCTAGGGTACAACTTTTTTTTAGTCAGCATCGGATCACTAAGCGGTCTTCAACAAAGATGTTCCGCATAGAATTCCCTATAATAATACTAAAAATAAGGGTTATTGAACGCTTCCATTGCCATCTAGTGGCAGAAAACTAAAACTATGCCCTTCCTGCACATATTTGTACCAGTTTTACCATATAGACTTCAGACTAGTCGACCGATACCTAAGACCTTATCAATTCAGCTCAAATTTGTGCTGTAGCTTATGGGAGTCTAAAACAGCAAATTGAGGTGGTCAGATTTAGGATATTTTAGTTTTAAATTTTCTCATAAATGTTTGAGCAGCCCTAGTAGAATACCAGCTTCATAGCGTTCTTGACAGCTGAGAAAATGCAGATAGTATGCAGCTGCTCCATATATTTATACTCAAGTTGTTCGCATTTTCGTCTTCTAGAAACCTCTTTTTCAAATTTATGGGATATTTTTTGAACGGCACACATAACGATGATACCATTAAAGCTCCTCGTACATAAAAATATTCTAGTTTTACCTAAAATAACACAATTGTTGACCTAAACACAGAGAATAACACTAAAACGGACTTGCAGCGGTTCTCAGGATCGTTAAAAAAAGGTTATCGATATTAGGATCACTTTTTTCTTCCTAAATCGTTGAAATAATCACAATTGTTCGCGAAAAAATCATTTAGTATAGATCTATTGTCGAATTATTTTTAAAACGTGTTTTATGATTACGATATGATTTAGTGCAAAAATATCGCACGCACCCTGTAGTTTCTTCTCCGTATCCACTGGTGCATGCTCGGTATGTCCCTTGTCTAGTGTCGAGATTCGTTCAGTGAGTACAGCCTCTGGCCTCTGGTAATGGGCGCTATAGTAAATAGCCCCACTGTCAGTTGCGAAAACATAAGATATTTTGGTTTGATGATCAGTTATGGGAATAGGTTTTTTTTCACTTCTCACGATTATAAAACCAGTGTTGGGAATACTCACTTGCATAAAGTTATACTCACTTGCAGGGATGGGAACACTCACTTAGAAAGAGTTACACTCATTTGCTGTTTTCTCATCTCAGAAGCATGCTATCAAAAAACAGTGTATGGAGCACTTTTACCTTGTGGTTTTATCTCAAACTTTCCCGAATAAAGTAAGGGTCGCACACGCATTCCAAAGTCGTAACAGAGCGTTGAAGGCAACTCTCCACGAGGTGAGTGTAATTTACATTCACCTCGTGGAGACTCGCCTTCATTGCTCTCTCACGACTTTTTTTGATAGCATGCTTCTGAGCTGAGAAAATACCAAGTGAATGTAACTCTTTCCAAGTGAGTGTTCCCATCCCTGCTCACTTGATACTGTATAAGTTCAGAAGCAAGCTATCAAGAAAAAGTGTTTGAAGGACATGTACATTGCAGTTTTATCTAAAAGTTTACCAAATAAAGTAATGGTCGCACACACGCATACCAAAGTCGTGAGAGACCTGTGAGTACATGGTGAGTATTGTGCGTTTAGCACTAAATTGATTTCCGAAAAAAAAAATCATTGACTTCCGCTGCCTTTCCTATGCGTTAAACATAACATCGGAAGTAGTGCGCTGTACAGTAAATCTGGTTCTCTATACAGCACACAACTTCCGACGTAATGTTGACCGCATAGGAAAAGCAGCGGAAGTCAATGAAGTTTTTTTTCGGAAAAATTTAGTGCTAACGCCACAATATAAATTACACTAATTTTACTCACCTCGTGCTCTCTCTCACGACTTTGGTATACGTGTGCGGCTCTTACTTTGTTCGGGCAAAATTTTAGATGAAACTACAATGTACATGTCCTTCATACACCGTTTTATGATAGCATGCTTCTGAGCTGAGATAGAAGCAAGTGCGTATAATACTTATGACACACGTGTGATACAAGAATCATTGTACAATTGCGCTTGAAATGAGTGCCATACTGAAAATTCTCTCAGTTCAAATCAGTCTTGCTAAAATTTTCTTGACACTGCGTACCGTTGTACAGGAATCACACTCGTATCACATGTCTGTCCGGGGTATAACACTTGCAAGTGAGTATTCCCAACACTGTATAAAACTCTTTAATATCTCATTATTATGAATATACGGAAAAGGCAGCACGTGATTAGTTGAATGAAGCAATCACATTAGACACGCATTGTGAGGCAGTATTCCCAAGTAACAATTCGAAGTCATGAATAATCATGCATGCTGTATTATTGTTTGTTTATTACAATCTTAGTTGAATAAAAACGTATGTGGAATAATATGCCGAAATGATGTTATTCACATTGTAAGTAAGCCCTAATAGAATACCGTCAAACGGGGTTACTTGCAACAGCGGTGTAACTTGCAACACGATGACACACACTAAATGTGAAATATTTTCTAATAATAACACAGCGCAACATTTTTTTGTCTCAAGAGCAAACTTATGTGTCTTCGAAGGATTTTGGGCTGCTGAATTCGAATCCAGGGGGCTCAGATTTGCTATAACACGTCACAATTTTGAGCTATACCTCAATTTATAGGGCAAAATATGCGATTTTGGGCTTTTTTGACTGCAAGCCATTATTAAGCAAGGAAATATTTTTTTCAAGCAATCAAAAGGTTAATTTGTCAATTAACATCTAAATTAACGACTCATGCAAAATATTTCGTTTTACCAAATCAAATTTGATAGATTTAAGCATTTTATGTTAGTATGAAAACTTGCATGCAACTTTTGGAGGATGACTTGTATGTGAAATATCGTACCTATCATAAATCGCCTAAAACTATCAAATTCGATTTGGTAAAACGAAATATTTTGCATGAGTCGTTAATTTACACTACCCGTCATAAGTACGGACTCACAAAAAGTATTGCAACAATATTGCATCACCCTGACTCACCTCGGAATCTCCAAAACCTGAGGACTTACAAAGATGCTGTCTTCAGGAAAGTTATTCAGAAGACCAAAAGCAACAACTTTTCTATAGGCGGCATTTTTGTAGGTGTTCTGGTTTTAGAGATATCGAGGTGAGTCAGGGTGATGCAATATTGTTGCAATACTTTTTGTGAGTCCGTACTTATGACGGGTAGTGTAGATGTTAATTGACCAATTAACCTTTCGATTGCTTGAAGAAATGTTTCCTTGCTTAATGGCTTGCAGTCAAAAAAGCCCAAAATCGCATATTTTGGCCTATAAATTGAGGTATAGCTCAAAATTGTGACGTGTTAGAGCAAATCTGAGCCTGGATTTGAATTCAGCAGCCCAAAATCCTTCGGAGACACATAAGTTTGCTCTTGAGACAGACAAAAAGTTATTTTTTGTTACGCTGTGTAATGAAAACAAGTATGCCCCACTATTTGGTTTATAGAGATCATGAGTATCAAATATCGATGAGACGGGCTTGGTGGTCTAGTGGCTACCGCTTCTGATTTATATGCAGAAGGTCCTGGGTTCAATCCCTGGCCCGTCCCTTTCCTCCTACTTTGTATCTTTCTATATACTTTTTCTCTGCTCTCTACATATACAACTCATGTATATAAACATGTTCATAGCAGTCGCTAGAACAGAAATGGGTTGAACAAGCCGTTTCCCTTCCTTCCAAACTTTCACAGCACAGTGTCACAATCCTATTAGAAAACGCCTACAAGTTATGCAATCAAGCGAACTGTGCCGCACATCTTTAAAATAACAAAAACACACAATTCTATCACCTTCCCCTGGTATCCACACACCAATGTGTGAACCTTCTGCCAACCAATTCCCACCAACACTCCAACATCCGCATGAATTTGTGCTGGCGCAGAGGTATATTCGGCCAGATGTGGATACAAACGATTGCAATCATCACTTCCTTACCCCTTCCCCACATTGACCTGCAACCTGACGTGGCAGGCGCCATTGTCGCCTAAAAATAGAAGATCACCAACGCTCACACACTGAAGATGCCTGCTAGTCCCTGGTAGTTATCTCATTGGTCCTTGTGTGAGTGTAGCTGGTCTGGCGATACTGGAGTAGCATCCACGGGCGGTCAATCAAGCTCAAGCTCAAGCACAATTATGAGTATCAAATATCGATTAAGTGGAAAAATTAATTTTATTTCTTTATTTATTGTTTAGCTACACTGTTAGAACGATTTGCTCATTTTATGCCATAAAAACTAGCATGAAAATCGTACTTCACCTCTCCCCTACGGTAAGTGTGATAAGTCTGATGACCTTGCTTGCAGTTAGGGTACTTAATAGTAAGCTTAGCTAAACGATAAAAGTTTTATAAACTTATCGACTAAGTAATGTAAAAAATCATTATAATACAGTACGGACCCGATTTTGTCAGCCCCATTTTGCAACGAACTTTATGCTCTCATCAACGGTCAAATTTTGACCAATTTATTTAAGATCATCATCAAACTATTGCTGAATGGCAGAACATAGAGGAGTTAAAAGTGTGAATATCTGGATAGATTTTTGAGGGAAGCAAAAAAATGTTTTTCGGAAAGGGGCTGACAAAATCGGGTCACTTATGTATCACGGTCCGACAAAAAATCAACTTTTGTTCTGCCCAGCTCTAAATTTTACCTTTTCTGATTGCTACCGACTAGAAACTCATAAATCTGAAGTTTTGACCCTCCCTCTCCTGGGAAAGAGGAGGGGCATTGATTTGTAATTTTGGAAAATCGAAAAATTCCGACGTTTTTCGATCGCTATTTCGGCTAAATGCACGATATCAAAAAAGGAAAAGGTTGACCACGGAGCTTTAGGGGAATCTATGACATTTGGTCGAAAGACATTTAGTCGAATGACGTTTGGTCGAATGACATTTGGTCGAAAGTACATTTGGTCGAACGGACATTTGGTCGAATGGACATTTGGTCGAAAGTCATTTTTTTGGAAAAGAAGCATATGACATTTAGTCGAATGGACGATTCGTCGAATGGACATTTGGTCGAAAGGCACTAACTGATGAAAAGGGATGTGAGTGGAAAATAATATTATGGATTTCGGTATCATAATTATTTATATGTTATTGAACAAGCAAGCCTCGTTGAATAAATGTACGACTCGTGCTGAAAAAAAAATCATCATTTTGCAACTTGTTGCATAAATAACCATTTTGGCTCGCGTTCAGTTCATATGCAACACTGCGTCAAAGAATAGCCTATGTTTAAGGACAAACATCTTGAAATCCCACTTCAACAGTGCATCAGAACTTCAGACGCACAATTCTCAAGAAGCAAACTGTAGTTTGACAGTGCATTTTATAATGCTGTTTTCGCTTACTTATAATAAGCTTGAAACAAGAAGATCAGGTGCACTGGTTTTGTTTACGAAGAGATGTGTACGCTCGAAGTCGCGAGTTCTGGATCCTAACCAATCTGTCCTTAAAAGAAGGAAAAATATCCGATGAAAAAGTCTGCAGCTATAACATCCAAATATCAAACGGAAGAACGGCTTGCATTCAAAAGGAGAAATTGCTTCTGAAACAATCAGTAGTTGGTACAGGAAAACGCAATGAAATAAATAAACGTGAAAGAATAGCCTATGTTTCAAAGAAGGAAAAATTCATGATAAAATGACAGCAGCCATAACATTCAAACATAGTACAAATACGAATTTTGAAAGAATAGCCATGTTCAAAAGAAGGAAAAATCATAGATGAAAAAATCACAACCATAATGTCCACTTTTCACTCTCAGCACAAATAATACACTTGAAAGAACAGCGTATGTTGAAAAGAAGGAAAAATATTTGATGGAAAAGCCAGTATGTTATACACAAAAACGCAATGAAATGGTGAAACTGGAAAGAAGAGCCGAAACCTACACTGCACTTCAATGTTTGCTTTTTATGTTTGATCAAATTGCTATACGACTTAGCGTCCATTCGACCAAACGTACTTTCAACCGAATAAGTTCAGTAACATATAAATTATTATACCGAAATCTATAAAATTATTTTCCATTCAAAACTCTTCATCAGTTAGTGCCTTTCGACCAAATGTCCATTCGACTAAATGTCACATGCTTCTTCTTCCAAAAAATGGGTTTCGACCAAATGTCCATTCGACCAAATGTCCGTTCGACCAAATGTACTTTCGACCAAATGTCATTCGACCAAATGTCCTAAAGCCGCTTTAGGGGTTGTGCAACTACCAAGAAAATTTGACGAAGATCCGTCAAGCCATTCTCGAGAAACGGTGTTTTTACGAAATGATGTTTTAAAGATTTCTTATATTGCACGCAAAGAATCCAACTACTATATGGCACAATTTCTGATTTAACCATGCCGTTTAGCATCATGGTGTCTTCGAGGAAGTTTTTCACTATAATAACGTGCTTCTTTTAACCTGTTGGTAAAAATGATCAAAAATTTACTTTTTGAATTTTTCAAGATACAAGGTTAATGTCTTCACAAGAGTTGTAGAAATTGCTGTTTTGAATATCATTGTCGAAGACGCTAAATTCGTAACTCCGTTAGTTTTCAAGATACGTTACGTTTTTATTACCGACGGCCCCTTAAAAGTGTTTTCCCTCAATGGCCGTTACACATATTTATTTCACTTTTTGTCTTTTTTGACTGGTCGAGGGAGGGGGGGGGATAAAAATGATAAAGTATTTAATTTGAAAAATATTAAAAACTCATCGGATTTATTAAAGAATTTTGAGAAAGACCCGAAATTATGATAAATATATTTTTATTGGCCCCCTCAAATGCAAAATCTACCAAAAATTTTTGAAGGGTGGGAGGAGAAATTTGTATCATTGGATTATTTTGACTTTCTAAAATTTCTAAAAGAGACAATTACTTGTACTTTCGCATTTGTATGAGGTAATTTGCTTACAATTAGCAAAGCAAATCAAAGATAACCGTACACACCGTAGTTGCTACTCCGTGATTGACCAGAACAATCGAAATTGCATTCTTAGACAACTTGTTGAGAAAGTGAATATGATGAAAACTCAGATTAATTTTGGTAGTTATGGATAAATAATGTTGAAATGATTAAAAAAAAAACTCCATTCTGCAAATGCAAATTTGAAGCATGAAGTAAATTGTTAGAGTACTCGATTTTTCTTCATAATATCATGCCAATTAAAAGGAAATGTAAGAATGTAGAGCACAATATGCTATATGCTAGAAGAAATTGGTAGAAATCATCAAAATAGTTCATTTTATTCAATAAACAGAGTGTATTTATAATTTCTGAAATAGTATGTACATATCTCCATGATTACTTCATTATGTAATTTGACAACTTTAGTAACACTGAAAAAAAGCTATTATATTATAGTATTTGGAAGTATTCATTAAATACATTGTATACAAAATTTGAGAACCAAGCCGTATTCCTGTTGGGATGTAATGCTATAAATAGAAAGAAACACATTTCGTGGCTATAGTGAAAGGATAAATATGAATTAACTTGAAATAAATGGACTTTGTACCATTAAACTATCTTTTATCATGTTGCGAACTTTTTCCCCAAGTATGAAGTAAATGTTCGCATTGAAGTACTTGCATTAAAAGCTTTATTACTAGAGCTACAAAAAGAACTCGGTAAAATCTAGTGCTATGTTTTTAAGGTTACATGATAGGGAATCGTTAAGCAATGAAAAACGAAGTTATTGTCTTTCCGCTTAATAGTTATTTTGTAGAGACTTTTAGGTGCGAACTTTTGCCCGCACCACTTTATAGGCAATTGTAAGCAAATTACCTCATACAAATGCGAAAGTACTAGTAATTGTCTCTTTTAGAAAGTCTAAATGTTTGACCTATTGGAGACTGTGAGAATAGAATTGTGGAATCCAAATGAAAACGTTATTGAGAAAAAAATACTTTCAAGGAGCCGTCGGTAATAAAAACGTAACGTATCTTGAAAACTAACAAAGTTACGAATTTGGCGTCTTCGAGAAAGTTATTCAAAACAGCATTTTCTACAAGTCTTGTGAAGACATCAACCTTGTATCTTGAAAAATTCAAAAAGTAAATTCTCTATCTCACTTTTAGGGGGATTGATCATTTTTACCAACAGGTTAAAAGAAGCACGTTATTGTAGTGAAAAACTTCCTCGAAGACACCATGATGCTAAACGGCATGGTAAAATCAGAAATTGTGCCATATAGTAGATTGATTCTTTGCGTGCAATATAAGAAATCTTTAAAACATCATTTCGTAAAAACACCGTTTCTCGAGAATGGCTTGACGGATCTTCGTCAAATTTTGTTGGTAGTTGCACAACCCCTAAAGCTCCGTGGTCAATCTTTTCCTTTTTTGATATCGTGCATTTAGCCGAAATGGCGATCGAAAAACCTCGGAATTTTTCGATTTTCCAAAATTTCAATTCATTGCCCCTCCTCTCTCCCAGGAGGAGGAGGGTCAAAACTTCAGATTTATGAGTTTCTAGTCGGGAGCAATCAGAAAAGATGAAATTTGGAGCTGGGCAAAAAATTTGTCGGACCGTGTAATTCCTGCAGAGTTCCTTTAAAAATCTGAAAGTGTCCCCTGAAAGAATCTCAAAAAGAGTCTTTTTCAATATATTAGAGGAATCCCCGAGGGAATCCCAAAAAAGATCTGCAAAAGAAACCTGGGATAACCCCTAAAGGAATAACAGGAGATCTCCCTGAAGGAATCCCTGGAGAAGTCCCAGGAAAAAAAATAATATAGGAATCCTGGAAGAAGTCTCTGAAAAAAATCCAGGGAGAAATCCCAAATGGAATTCAGGAGATTTTTCTCAAGAAATTCTAAAAAGAATCATATAAGAAATCAATTAAGGAACTATGGAAGCAATACATATTCCTATCCAGGAATCTCTAGAAGAAGGAATCTCTCATTTAATCTTGTTAGAAATCCCTATACGAAACCATGAAACATAAATGACGAAATGTAGGGAAATATCAATGGAGGAATTATGGAAGGAATTCCTAATGGAAGCCCGGAAGAAGTCTGAAAGAATCCCGGGAGTAAACCCAGGGTAAATCGTGGAGGAATCCCTGATGCAGTCTCAGGAATAACCCGTGGAAGAATCCCAATAGAAATCGCGGGAGAAATCAATGAAGGAACCACTGGATAAATTCCAGAAGGAATCCCCAGAGAAATCCCAGAAAAGGTCTCTACAGAAACGAATCACAGACGAAATTTCTGATAGAATACCAGAAAGGATCCAGCAGGAACCCCAATAGGAGACTTATCTGAAAGAATGCCAATAAAATCCCGGGAGATGGTAATAAAGGAATCGCAGAATGAATTCCGGAACAAATTCGTTAAGGAATCTTGGAAACAAATCCTTGAAAGAATGCCTGAATGAATCTCGAGAGATATCTCTAAAGAAAATCTTGGAGAAAACAATCAGTGGCGATTTCCTAACCTCA
Organism: Aedes albopictus; assembly: GCF_035046485.1. Classification (NCBI taxonomy): domain Eukaryota; kingdom Metazoa; phylum Arthropoda; class Insecta; order Diptera; family Culicidae; genus Aedes; species Aedes albopictus. The sequence continues at coordinate 104,019,908 of NC_085136.1, forward strand.
AATCTACCTGTTCTAAACAAACTGGCTTGAAATTTGTAGAAAATGACAAGGGTAACCATTTCCGGCCATTTGCAATTTGATTCTGACCCTGAATCTTCCGCAATTGCAATTTTTAGGGTCGTTGAACAGGTAAAAAGTGAGGTTACGAGACGCCACCGAGAACAATTAAGAAATTTTAGTAAGAATCAACGAAGGAAAGTTTCTGGAACAATCCGTGAAGTATCCCGCTAGGAATCAATGAACAAATTCCTAAGGGGATCCTGGGCGAAATCAATGAAGGAATCCTGTGAGGAATCCTTGATGGAACTTCGGTAAATATCGCTGGGATTTCGGGAAAATTCTCAAAGAAAACCTAGGAATGAGCAATGAATGAATCAAGGATGCCGGGCGATATCGTTGAAGGAATCTCCGGAAAAATGTCAAAAGAATTCCATTAAAAAAAAACTCGAGAGAAAACAATGAGGAAATCCCGGGAGCAATTATGAATGGAATCCCTGGATGAATCATTGACGGAAACTCAGGAAAAGTTTTCCTGATTCAGAGAGAAATCCCCAGAAACAAGCATACGAGAAATCAATGAAGGAAACCTGGGTGAAATATCTGAAGGAATCCCTGAAAATATCAAGGAGGATTTCCTAAATGAATCTCGGGATCAATTCTTGAAAAAAAGGTACCGTGGAAAATCCCTTAATAAATCCCGTTAGAAACCAATGAAGGAATGATGGAAGAAGTCCAGTGAGAAATCTCTAACAGAATCTCAAAATTCCCCGGAAACAAATCTTGGTAGTAATTCCTAAAAGAAACCAGGGAGGTATCAATGGAGGAACTGAAGGATGCTCTGGATTAATAACTTAAAGGAAACGCGGTAGAAACCTAGGAAGAATCCCTGATGCAGTCTCGGAAAGAATCCCGGAAGAAATCCATAAAGGAATCCCGGAATGAATCAATTGAATCTCGTAAGAAAACCCTGATGGAATTCCGGAAGAAAACCCAGGAAAAATCCCGAAGTAATTCCTGATGCAATATCGGGAATAATCTGTGAAAATATTCTGGAAGAAATCCGAAAAGGAATCCCGGGAGGAAACAATGAAGGAATGTTGATAAAAATGTCGAAAATCAAAGAATAAATCTCCTGGGGATTCCGGAAAAATTCCGCCAAAAATATCTGACGAAATACCGGGAAACACCTGCAAGAACTCTGCAAGCTACCCAAATGGAATACTCCGAAACTCGGGACAATTTCCGTTAACAGGATCATTGCAAGAAATCGCGGGAAGAACTGCACGAGAATTATCAGCAATAGCTCCCGCAGAAATCTCACAAAGAACGACGGATGTAACCTCGTAAAAAAATCCTTGGGAGAAATCCCGAAAAACTTTGAGAGACATCCCAGGAGCAAAATCGGAAGAAATCCTCTATGAGAAATCCTGAGGTGAACTCCGAGGGAAATCTCAGGTGAAACTGCAGGAGAAATACCACGAAATCCTTAACAAAAAAAAAACGGGGGAAAATTCTGTAGAAATATTGGGAGTAGTTCACGGAAACTCCCAGGAGGAATTCCTGCGGAATATTTGTGAAAAACTCCTGAAGTCCTTGGATGAGTGTAAGTCTTGTGTAAACCTTGTGTAAATCACAGGAATAACTCCAGCAGAAACGCTGGGAGAAATCCCGGGATGTTCTCCTGGGGAAAACTCTAGAGGAACACCGGAAGGAATAACGGAAATTCATTCGAGGGGAATCCCGAAAGAAACTCTAGGAGAAATCCCGCGACAACATCTGAGAAACATCCTGAATGAAATTCCTTAGGAGATCTCGGGATAAATTCTGGGAGAAATCCCACAAATTTGTTCGGAGGGACTCCTGGAAAAAACCTGATGCTGGAAGCATCATGACTACATGATAAATCGGAAATTGTAGGCACACAAAGCGACAGTTTCAGAATTTCTTGCAATTCCACCGTTCGATGGGTTTCAAATTCATGATTTTTCATCCAGAAGTTAAGTTAGGCACTGTACCGATGACCAACAACGGATCTGACCACTTCCGGATGTTCTGGAACCGGTTCTGGAAGGGACCCCCAGAGGATACTTTCAAAATTTCTTTCAGCTCTACCGTTCGACGGACGGCTCAAAATTTATGATTTTTCATCCAGAAGTCAATAGGCACTGTACCAATGACCAACAATGGATCTGGCCACTTCTGGGACCCCCAGCGGACACGTTCAAAGTTTCTTACAGCTTCCTCGTTGAAATATTAAGCCATACTTGAAAGAAGTTTACAAAAAAAAACGATATGTTTATGATTAGGATAGAACAAAAACAATTCTTGTGAAGCAGTTGAAAACCACTGTTCCTAGTCAAACCCAGCGAGGAAGCCAAGCCACGTTGGATAGCTGAAAAGTGCCACCTTTCTACTTTTGAAACTAGTAGGTCTTCCCCGAGAGCGAAGTGGAACGCGCAAAAAGGGCCAAAAGGTGCAAACACGAAAATGGGGCTACTACACGGACTCGGGTGCAATAATAATAATAACAATATTTGCCGCACGGACGACGACCAACAACCAGTCACAGTCAGTAGTGGCTGGCTAGCTATAAACGGAGGCGGCGACGGCAACAACGACGGAAACAAGGAACTGCTGTAAATAAAAACGACAACGGCAATAATAGCAATAACAACAGCGCGCCGCGCCGCCCCGTGAGATTGAATGCGATTACTCTGCTTCCTATACAGTATACCGGTACTATGGTGTATAGGCCAGCTTAGTGTGCCGCCATACTAACACCTGCCTGACTGACTGACTGACTGCCGTATAGCCAGCCTGAACAACAACAATTACAAAAACTGCATATGCACATGTGGGACCCTAGCATATGACGGAGGACTGACTGGAAGCCGACAGAGGTGATATGGCTCTGCACTGAACATTACTATGGAAGTTGAAAGCTGGATAAAGCTAGTGGTACAAGTTCCAGTCAATTTGCAGAAAAAAGAGAATAGCTAACACCTTCTTTGATTGAAAATAAAGAAATTGGGTCAAATTGGACAAAAGAAAATACGTTTGTGCTTTCTTGTGCAATATTAAGACCATCTTAAAACCCAAATACTTTTTATTGTAATAAATATATGGCTATATGTAAGATTCGTCCAAGAGTCTTTTATAAATAACAGTGAGTGAGAAAATGGGTGACGAATGTTCCTAACGTTTAACAAATTTCGAAAGAAGAACACTGATGTGACGTGTATAAAACTTTGATAAAACCAGTTCTGTTGTATAATCAGAGAAGTTAAAAAAATGCTTTGATTCATTCCCAGCAGAATATGAATAGAATCAGACTCCATTGGAATGAAAACTTAAAATTCATGAAACACATAAAAAACAAAATATACAATCCAAGCCACAATTTGAACCCAACAAAGTTTTAAAGAGGTTCAAAAAAAAGTCACAATGCATAGAAAAGTTGCGTTCCCACGGGTGGCACAAATGCTTCAAACATTCCCATGAATTGCACCGACAATTTATTTAGTACACGCGTCCAGGGAAACATGGACGGGAAAAAAATCACAAGAGAAGCTAAAACAGCAACATGTGCTCTAATCACTTATCGATCTATACCTTAGAGAGGAACGCTTTGCTTTTGAAGTCAATGTATTTTATCAGCCGGCAGCAGTGAGCAGCAGCGTACAACCGGCAACCGACGCCGTCGTCATCGTTTACTTTTGTCTGTGGTTTACTCATCCAGGTGAAGTGACGGTGGCGTAGCCAGAGAAACATTCCGCTGTTTTATAAGGAAATCCTTTTCGAAATCTATGATTTTTGTCTAAATTCTTTTATATTATTATTCGCACCTTAGCTGTTGAATTATTTCTTAGTAATGTTACAAAAACCAACATGATCCTTACAAATGCTAGAGCTCCACGTTGGACGCCGTGTTACAAAAATACAACAAAATTAATTTATTTCGATGAGATTACAACACGATACGTACACACTCAAAACAGATTTGCGGGCTCGGCAAAAACGCGCACAGCCGTCTGCTCAGTAAAACTATCAGCTGATATCCCAGCAAAAAGTGACATTTGTTAGCTGACTCTCAGCAAAACGATTGCCGAAGCTCAGCAATGAACTGTCAAAATTGCTGAGATCTCAGCAAAATTGTTGTTTGCTGATTACTCGGCTGTGCAAATCTCGGCAAAAGAATGGAAAAATGCTGATATCCCGGCAATCTGAATTAAGTGTGTAGAACATTACAAATGTTAAAATAGTGGACATCACAAATTGGCACATACACACAATAAAACATCCAAGTGGATAACAAATTCCGATCACAGAATGACGAGGTTAAAATAGAAATATTTGTGTTTGAGACTTTATTGACAAGAGAATATCCTGAACACCATCTAGTTTGGAGAAACGAAACAATTGACATACCAGTAGTTCTAGAAGCTGAATTTGGATATGGGTTACGTTGTTATATATTCTTTTAAACTTCGTCAGGAATATCAGTTTTATCAGAATATCAGTTTTTTATATTCTGGGATATTCTAGCTGTTGCAAACTGTCCTATAGTGAAGTCCTTCTTAGATTTGAGTAATTTTATGTGTTATTATAAATAGTAGCATTGCATAATCTACTGGGCCCCGTGAAGCTCTTGTAGTCTACAATGCCATTTATAGACACTACAGTAGACGTTCGCTCGGTGCAAACGGTTTAACTGCAAGTCCGCTAAGTGCAACCATTTTGCAGTTATCGCACCGCTATTCGTCAAAATGAAATGTCAATAGCGATGCGATGATTTACGAATGCACTTCTGTTGCAATGCAATGTTTTTCGTATGCACATTGGTTGCATTCTGCAACAACTGACAGTTATGTGACGTCTGTAAGTTGTTGCTGTTATTGAATTTCATTCGGTAAGAGAAACGTAAACATATTGCACTTATCGAACGTTTACTGTATAGGGACATTCCACGTCAGCCAAACTACCTTGAGAGTTCCGAACTTCAGATCTACACACGTAATAGTAGCCATATCTGATATAGGGAATCGCGCCACTTGGGCGGTGGCTTCTATATTCGTCTGTTTTCCACTATAACTCAATCAAGTTTGAATCAATTCACACAACTTTTGGAATGTGGTGAGATAGATACAGTATCTACCTGCGTACAACATTTCAAGTCAATTGGTTCAAAATGGACTGAGTTATAGTGGAAAACAGACGAATATAGAAGCCACCGCCCAAGTGGCGCGATACCCTACTGAGTCACACTCCATTATCAACCGCGGTCACTGGACCAATTTTAAGAATGCCAGATATTATTATAAACCTCTGGGATATTCAGGGTCGTCTAAACTGTCCTAAAATGAAGCCCTGCAAATCTACAACAATAAATTTATGTGTTTTCGCCATAAATAATAGCATTGCATAATCTACTGGAATTCGCAAAGCTCTCGAAATCTAAAATATCATTTAGAGACTATGTAGGGATATTCCAGGTCAGCCAAACTACCTTGGAGTTCAAAACTTCAGGTCTACACTCGTAACAGTAGCCATATCAATCGCGCTTACTTGGCCAACTTGAAGTCCCTTAGACATTATTATAAACCTTTGGAACATTTAGGGTTGCTCAAACTGTCCTGCAGATAAGTTCTTGACAGTAACAGTAGTTATTTTTATAATGAACTGTAAAATTACATATCCAACTGTGACATGTAATCCCCCTGGCATTCCATGAGTCATTTCAAGGTACTTTCGAGATATTCCAGATCAATCAACTGCGGAGACCATAGCTTCAGGTCTACACTTGTGATGATAGCTTTTGCCACTACGTTACATAGTGTTACATAATAAACTGTATTTACCAAAGTAGTTCAAGGAACCATAAGCGTTGTTATATATTTTTGAAATATTATAATTCTTTCTTATTGTTATGGAGCTAAGTTGATAAAAACAACCACTAGTGATTTCGTTTTAAATAGTAACGTAACACAACCAAATAGGATTCATGAACCTCTCAATTCTCCAGGGTCAGTCAATGATAGTTTTGTGATAATTTAGGTCATCTAATCTTTCATGGAATACACAACTTCATATCTATGCTAGTGGGCATATTGTTCTGTACCATTGAAATCCTGGGTTGTACAAATTTTTATGATTTTTTTTAGAAAGCTGTATTCGTTGCCATTGTTTGTGCTATGAAAAGTTACGTTACCTAGCCTAACCCACCCAGATCCGTGAACTTCTGTGAAACTCAGAGCCATTCCCAAATACCTTTGAGATATTTCAGGATTACTAAACTTTCCTACAACTAAGAACTTCCAGTTGACATTTGTATCAAAATTCTTTCCCGCTACATAGAGTACCCCTACTTGAGGGTCACAAGACATTCTTATACATTTTTGGGTTTTCTGGGTCATCCTATCCTATGACAGTAGTTAGGATTCCTTTGACAGTAGTTTCCGAGGCACGGGCACGAGACCTGGACTCGAGAAGGGCGTGCAAGCACTCAAAGCATTCGAGCGTGGGGTGCTTATGACCAACTTTGGCGGTGTGCTGAAGTACGTGGCGGCGAAGAGTGAACCACGAGCTCGCTGTACTCTACGCCGAACCTAGCATCCGGAAGGTGGCCTAAGCTGGAAGGACGGAAGGAAAGGCAGGGTATGTTGTGAGAATGCTAGACAACAACCCCGCTAAACTGGTGCTTGAAGAAACCCGGACGGAACAATAAGAGCTGGCAGCGCGCAAGGTGGGCGAACCAGGTACAGAACGATCTGGCAAATGTGGGACGCAGCCGAAGATGGAGGACTGCAGCCACGAACCGAGTGATGTGGTGAAGAATTGTTGAAAGTCACAATGATTAGCTTCGCCGAAGATTTCTAGAACAGGTAGTCAAACAAACGCCAGGTGATTGAAAACAATTTTACATGGAAGAATCCTGAAAGAAATCCCTAAAGGAACCATAACATCTCGAGAGGAATGACAAAAGAAATCCGTGGAGGAATACCTGAAGTGGTCCGTGGATGAACTCCTGAAACAATCCTGGAAAGATCCTTGGAGGCCTCACTGGAAGAATCCAGAGCGGTTCACATACCGGAAGCTGTAAAGATATCTCGTTGCGATTCCTTCGAGGAATTCCAACTGAAATTGGGGAATCCTCTTCTCGAAATCTCGGGAAGAATCCAATATACCAACACCGAGAGCATTCCGTAGAGCTATTCCGAAAGAACTCCCTGAGGAAATCGTTGAGAATATCACGGGACATTGCTAGAGCAACCCCGGAAGGAATGCCGATTAGGAATGGAGAAATTTTCAAAGAAATCTTGGGATGCATTCCTGGAGAATTCACAAGAGAATTTTCGTAAAGCAAAAACATAAATGGAGAGATGGAATCACTGGAATAGCTCTGGAACGAGTTCATCTAAGCCGAGGAAGTATTGAATAAGTTTCAATACCAGAGTAGGTGGAAAAATCTAATGAATAACATATTCAGTTATTACTTATTGAATTGCTGTAAAACAAAAAACTGATATTGGTTTGATTGTAATTGATTGAAATTAAAGATCAGAAATAATAGCAAAATCTAGTATGGTGAATAGCTCAATAATAGCTCGTTAAGATATTACAAGGTTTGAGGAAATCACTCAAAGGGGCTTTTCCCTCTTTTCAAATCTTGAGTTAAATAAATAATAATAATAACAATAATAATAAGATATTACAAGATCAAACAATATCAGATAAGACTTTTTTCTTGAAAAAAATGGAAAAAAGTTGCCAACATCCAGCATAGAACCTACAACCTTAGGATTCACAGGCGGAGATGTTTACCACTCAACTGTGGCTCACCGTGTGAATATCATGGAAATAAGAGCATGAGGTTCTTCGTTCCCACAGCTCAGAAAGGAACACATGCAACACATGGCATTTCACTTATATTGAGCCATCTCTATAAGTGTATTTGTTCCATATCGGGCAGACGAAACTCCGCGTCGTCTTTGATGCGTCGTGCCCGACTGGTACTGGTGTTTCAGACTGGTGTTTAGAATGGCAAATGTTCCAGAACTGAAAAAATCACATTTTCTCAAAATGATCCACAAAAAGAAGAAAATAAGAATGTCTGATTGTTTATTTATTTAATTATGACAATCGGACACGCTGGTTTTGTTCGCTTTTTCATCATTCTGGAGAAAAGTGCTTTTCAGTTTTAGATAATATTCGATTCTCATTTGTGCCTTCATTGTACGACGCACTGATGTCCAGGGCGTCCTCGCTTCGTTATCGTTCCTTATTTGCAGAACATGTACCGGCAAGTGTTCGTATCTCCATCTGATCGGTCCTGGCAACGTATTTTGTTTCGATCGTCGATCGTCGGACCTACAAACATGCGATTTGATAGTTACTTATGGTACTGTAACAACTCCGTACCTGGTGACACGTCACCAGCTACTCGCCTTTGACGGTGAATCGACTGATGTCGAAAGGCTTTTACATTGACGACCTGCTTACAGAAGTAGCATCGGCACAAAGCGTTGAACTTTGCCGAGAATTAAGTTGCACAAACGGGCATCCAGCAGTTCGGAAATTCTACAGCATTTGCTGAAATTCAGCAAATAAACGCTGCTGAAAGCTGGAGACACGTTCCAGGCATCCATAACCCAGTAGATGTCAATCTGCTGAACTCAATCCGCACGTCAACATCGAAGCTGTCACTCCATCTCCAGTGCTCATCAATGGTATTTTTCGCACAAAAGGACGTTTCAGCATTGCAGCTGTCCCGTGCGCTCAAAAGCAATCTATGATCTTGTAGGACAAGCATCCGTTCACGCTATTAGTTGTTGGACGTTACCACTTTCTTCATCTACATGCAGGGCCAACTCTCCTGATAGCAAGCGAAGCGTTCGTTCAAAGTTCCGGCCTTTCCAGTTACGTGATGTTGATGCACGAATGCATCACCTGTTGTCGAATATCAATCAAGCTTCGCAGAGCAAATAGAGGCAGATTTGCAACCAGTTCGGGTATTGTCAGCGTTGCCGGCCGTTGCTGAACGCTGGGGTGGATTTCTGCGGACCTTTCTATCTCCGACACCCGACAAGGAAAGCTGCGCCGGTGAAATCGTTTGCGACTGTTTTCATTTGTCTATCAACTAAGGCGATACACCTAAGAGTAGGTAGGCAATTATTCCACCGACTCGGTTATCGCTTCCCTGATGAGGTTTGCCGCAGGACGAGGAGTTCAACAGACTTTCCCAACGGCAGATGACACAGAAGTTCGTCCGTCGTTTGCGGAAAAGATGGTCGACCGAATATCTATCGGGACTGCAGCAGCGAACCCTATGGACCCACGAGCGAAACAACATTCGCCTACAAGCTATGGCTCTAGTTCGCGATATCAATCTAGCACCGCGGAATTGAATCGTTCCCTGGAAACGATAAACTCATCAGGGTCGTCAATATCCTAACCAAGCACGGTATGTTCAAAAGAGAAATAGCCGATTACCGAATCCTGACAACCAACCCGAGGAACAGGAAACAGCGTAGTTAGTTCCAGTAGTTTAGGTCCCATCAGTACAAGCGTTGTCGGATTGGAGGAGGTTCTATGGTCTCATCCCAAGGTAGGTATCTTTTTTTATATACTGCCTGAATCTTAGTTTCTCCAATCTAAAATCAACCGTATTGACAGGCACCCTGGACGTTGACCGCCGTAACGACCGAGAGGAATAGATCTGATGTAACGACATCCATTGGCCGAAGTTCACCGCGGGTTAACCTAGTGATTGACAACTGACGAGAATCTGATGTTAGGGAGTGTAGAATTGTAGACATCATTGAATATCTGTTGAATTTGTTATATCTTATTAGATTATTAAGTACAGTTAGAGTAAAGTCAGAGAAGAAGAACCGTATCTAATTATTGTGATTACCCTACACGAAATAAGACTCTCATTCTCACTGCCCATAGCACTCTCCATTTATCAGCCATAGCAGGTGAAGGCGATGACGTGCAATGGCCTATGCCACACCTGCCAGGACTGAAAGTGAGTAGAACTGACACACACGAAAAGAGGAGATGGAATAGAAGTTGCATGGAACGAGCTCACCAATTTACCTGTTAACGGCTTTTTACGACCATCGGGTCCCAATAGGTTAATAAACCCACGGAAACCAACGAACGAATCATACTGGAATGAATTTCTTCCGCGCACTCCGTCTACTGTGTTAGTGGGTACTCAACCCTACGATATTCCTCAGTGTTACACCACTGCGCACACTGTCCGATAACAGTACCAACTTGTGGGGTTATGTAAATCATGCCGTCGCACTATCACCCACTTTGTCCGGGATGATCCTTGCCCGACTGGCAAAACACCGATAGAAACGCCGCCGGTTTCGCAGATTAATCTTTAAACCGGAATGCTTTACAGTGCTGATTGGGCATCGAAATGTATGTAGGTACTGTCCCACATCGTTGACGAACCGTTCGTCAACGGCAGGACAACTACAGTCGGTAAGGCATTAGTAGCACATGTTTTCCACTCTTGGAAATTGCCACTCTGTCGAAGCACAAACCAGGCCAATCACACATCATCCGTGTCATTTGTCATCAGTCAGCTAGCTAGCAGGCAGGCAGGCAGCGTATCTAGTGCCTTGCGAATCGAGCCTTGTAATTTCGAGTGCGATTTCAATGTCGGAAAGACGCCGCGCTGCCGACTGGCGGCGGGCAGAGAGACAGATTGAGCGTAAGTACGTACCAACTAGGCCTACGTGCCTATGTTTATGTTTGCTTTCGTTAACATCACAGAGTAGGTATACATAGATGATACGCGTTTGCGATTACCTTCGCAGCCAGCACACACGGTCAGTTTTGGTTCCGGTCGTCAAAAACCGTACGGACCATATAGGCGGCCAGGCAATTGGAATGCCTCTCAAGGTGCGGATTTTCGGCTTTATGCGTGCCGGAGCGAGTGTGCTTCGCTTTTACGTGTTTGAGGACAAATCTTTCGAGTTTTGTTTACGTTTGCTTAAGATTTGTCTTCATGAAGTTGTTGGAACCTTATCATCTTGAACAGACACCTTCTGATTTCCTATTGCTGGCAACACTGATTATGCAGATTCAAACAAAGCTTTCGGAGAGCTTTCGGATTCGGAGCAAGATAGACAATAAATATACAAGAAAATTATAATGGACTGTATGTGCAGTCCATTGTATCAGATTATGTTCACATAATTGTTGGAATTATCTGGCAACACTGCTCAACATCAGAGCCCATATAACAATTGCAAAAAAAACACGCCAGAACCAGACTTTGTCCCAGTTGGGATGTTACGCCAAAGATACGTAAAAAAACGAAGTGCATAATCACCTTCACTATTATTTATCCAAAACTCTAGTTTTGAATCTACCATCCAAAAGTCAAACTGTGAAACTTCTTACAATCCGGCACGACCTGCGCGTGAACTCCGGTCCGTCCGATGTAAATTGTGCTAATCAACCGAATTATCACATCAATGCGAATTGCTTCACAACGCACGTCTCTTCTGAGAACGACGTAGGATGAATGTGTTTTGCTTTCATCAAGTATCTATAAAAAACTATCAGTTTCTTCACAGCAGCAGCCAGTAGTCGAGTAATGGCCTGAACTCCCGCTTCGCGGGAAGTTCATTTGCCAGACATTTGTCAAGGAAAATTGCCATCCGTCTTTGTGTAGCAGTAGTAGCCCTTCCCGGTCTATTGGAGATATTGAACCTGGGAAATATGATAGGTAGGATGTCGGCAGGGAAGGGAACAGCTGTTTCATGCGAATTCTAACAAAGAAGAGGCGTTGACTAGCTGCTGCAACGATTTCCTCTCAAAGTCAACAAACTTGCATCTTCTTGTTTGGCGAGTGTCTACCATCAAATAAATCACAGCGAATTGAATCGGAAATTTAACTTGTAAAAGTGTACATTAGTGTTTCTGAATAACTCACTGGACTCTTGTTTCACACATTTCTTATGACTCTCATAACTCAATCATAGTTCTATATAAGGAATAACTGCGAACGACCTCACCCAGAATCCCATTTTTACTTATCAACCTAAGAAAGAATTCAAATGAATCGCACTTACCATTCAATGACCAGATGTGTGCCGGCAAGGATGTGGCCGCGTAGACCCTACCTAGCGCTAGTGATGCGGCACTCGCCGCGGCATTCTCCTCCGCGGAGCTACTGTCGGTTTCCGGACTGGCGGAGGATATTTCGTACGGCGCTCCTGGAAATGATAGGAAAGCGAATGGAAACCGTTAGTCTTTGGGATTCTTCTGCGTGATGTGTGTACTTTATTTAGTTATTGAATGTGAAATTTTGTTTCATTGAAAGTCTTGGTATTAGGAGAAGTTGTTCGCCAACTATTTAAAGCATATAAAGTAGATCAGTTTGCATTCATTTGCAAAGATTTACATTCATTTGCTATTATCTCAGTTCAGAAGCATGCTATCGAAAAACAATGTATGGATGAATTTAACCTTGTAGTTTTATCTGAAAGTTTGCCGAATATCATTGGAGTCGCACACGCATACCAAAATCGTGAGCGAGCTGTGAAGGCAACTTTCCACAGCGTGAATGTAATTTACATTCACCGCGTGGAGAGTTACCTTCACAGCTCGCTCACGACTTTGGTATACGTTTGCGACCCCAATGTTGTTCGGCAAAATTTTAGATAAAATTACAAGGTTAAATTCATCCATACATTGTTTTTCGACAGCATGCTTCTGAACTGAGATAATAGCAAATGAATGTAAATCTTTGCAAATGAATGGTCACAACCTTGCTAAACGAGATTCTATCCATTAAGATAGTAATTAGTGACCACCTCTTAACGTTCCGATTGTACTGTTAATGTTTGCGCCGTTAAACTTACAAAACGATCTATGAAAAATTGTCAAATAATCCATTCATAACTCTACAATATGCCATAGAAACATACCAGAAAACCATAAAGCAGTCATTTCATGAAACACTGTCGAATGCTCCCTTCTTTTCGAAAAAAATAGCAATAAAAATTCCAGAATTTCATAAACTGCTCCTTGAAGTGGTTAAAACTATCTCTAGAATGATCGATAAAAAATTGGAAGCGATCCCTAAAAAAATAAAAAACAGTGTAAATTTTACAAAAAAGTCGTCCATGGTTGTTGGATCCATATATTATGGGTCATTTCGAAAAAAATAAGGGTCGTTCCCAAAATTGTATGGATCGTTTTCCAGTTTTCTATGGATCATTTTCAATATTTTATGGATCGTTTTCATATTTTCTATGAATCCTTTTCTATTTTCTATGGATCATTTTCTATTTTTTAGGAATCGTTTCCTTTGTTTTGATGGATCATTCAAAGGATCGTTTCAGCCATTTCATCCCGAGCTGGAGCAAATAACTGACTCATAATTGCAGCATAACTAAGTCAGATATCATACCTGAACAAGGTATTGATCGGTTAGTCTGGTTTTGAAAATAACTTATTTCGGTATTTTGTAGGTGTTGAGTCACCAACAAAAAATACTTCAACGAGTTATTGGTTTGGTATTGAGGTATTATTCAATTATGGAAAAATCACTATTTGTATGAAAAAACGACCGATTATTATTTAGGTATTGCAATACCTGATGTCATTATTCACTTGGTATTCATAGAATACACACAAGTTATTATTTCAGGTATTTTACCTCTTATGCAGGGCTTATTAATACCTCATTCAGGTTGTAGTTATTCTGTTTTCCATACCTGAGTTTGTTATTCTTCAGCTATTTTCTCCGTACACTACGTTAGTAAGTTGTTCTCAATGTGATGCACTAGGAAGGTTAATGGAATCATTCTGAGAATTTCTTCAGGAAATTCTTCAGAATATCCTTCAGGAAATTTAGGAAATATATCCTTTAGGAAACAGAAGTTTAGTCTGCAATTCAGGAACTCGATCTAGGGATTTTCCCTGAAACACCTGAAAGATTCACGAAAAAACTCCTAAAGGAATGCTATATATTATTAAGGTTTCCCACAAGAAACTTTTGCTAGATCTCTTGAAAAAACTCATGCTTGCTAGTAGGAATCTCTAAGGGATTCCAACAAAGAACTTGTGATGAATTCATTCAGAAGGAACTTCTGGAGGGTTCCAAGAATTTTTTCCTGGAAAATATTTATGAGGAACAATCGGAAATATTTTCCAAGCAGGGACTCCTGGAAAGTTTTCAGAACAAACTGCTGAATGGTTTGCTGCAGAAGAAACTCCCGAATGACTCCCAGAAGCAACTCCTGGATGATTCCTATGTAGAATAGACTCTTGAAGGATTTTCTAAAGGTAAGTACTTTTAAAAGAAACTCAGAAAGAAATCCTGGACAAATTCCAGAGACAAATACACTCAATCTTGTTTTTACACGACTTTTTTACGCGATTTTGATTATTTGCGGAGGACTAATAGCGTAAAAAAAATTCCCCTTGGATTTTTTTTTTGCGCGATTTCTCGAAGTTAAGCGAACTTTTTTACGCAGAC